>NC_133223.1:19600612-19900612 GCF_040436345.1 Pagrus major
TCAAATAAACACAAAACTCAAGTCCATCTCCACTCAAATCTGTGTTTTTCTTCTTACTTAACTTAGTGTTAAGTAAGAAGGCTTATGTCTTTGTGCACAATGATGTACGTGCACATTCAATCATCTGCTTAGATGATTAGATTAATTTGCCCTAATGTTCAACAACGAATCACAATGCATTTCTTCGGTCACATCGTAAAAGTGACAACATCATCCAAAACACGCTCACGTCGCATCAGGCTCTAAAGGGAGAAACACGCTGTTGCATCTGTCTTAATGGATTAAACCTGGGCCCTACTTTTATATATTTTGGTGTGAAGGTTCAAAATGTTTTGGTGTTGGTCATGAAGATCACCTCAGGCACCAACCATGAACCGGGCTACAATGACTGCAATCCTGCAAAACGTAATCCTTGAGGGCAAATGTGCTCATCAGAGTACATCCACCACAAAAATGGCCTATTTTGTCACTGACAGGCTCAGCTAGTAATTCCAAAATAAAACTCTGGATTTGGATCTAGATTTTTGTAGTTATTTGAAAAAACAAACATTTAAAGCTATTTTTATATGTCCGTTGTCTGAAGGAGATCTTTAAAGTGTTCTGTGTTTTCATGCTAGGTCTGGCGGTCATGCATTTTCAAGACACCAACGAGCTGGATGTGGGGAACAATCCTAAAGTGGGCACAAAGCGCTACATGGCCCCTGAAGTACTTGATGACTCAATTCAGATGGACTGCTTTGAGTCCTACAAGAGGGTGGACATCTGGGCCTTGGGCCTCGTCCTGTGGGAGATTGCCAGGAGGACGGTCAGCAACGGTCAGTATGTTTTTTACACAACACTGTACTGTTGGATTCAACATAATGGTGTCTTATTTATGTCAATTACTTTCATCAAATACATCAACCGGGCCATGTGTTGAGCTAGTAGGTTGAGAATTTGCATTATTTACAAGCAGAGTATTGTTTGAAGATGTGGATAAGCAGAATATGTATCCTAAATACTGCAATAATGTGTTAGTGATAAGAAAGAAAAAAAGGGGGGTAAGAAAAAAAAAGGAAAAGCTTTTCTGACATTGATAGAAAGACTTGGCCTTGATACACACTTCAACACACACTGTTTGTGGGCATCTTAAGTGTAAAAAAACCCTTTTCCTTCATTCACTGTCAGATGAGTTTATTGCTTGATGGTAGGAAATGGGCTTTCAGCAACACTTCAGATATTGATTCACCCCCACCACAGCAACCTTGCATCTCTATTTTGTCCCACAGCTGCACTTTAGAGCAACTTGAGGTCAAAACAATCCATTTAGCACCTTAATGCTTTTCATTTGTTAGTCTGTGGTCAGTATAACTTGTATTTTACACTTAGTTTTAAGTAATGTAATCTTGAAAGTGAATTCTTGCCTGCTGTGCTCTACCTGTAGGTATTGTAGAAGACTACAAGCCACCTTTTCATGACGTGGTCCCAAGTGATCCCAGTTTTGAGGATATGAAGAAGGTTGTGTGTGTGGACCAGCAGAGGCCCAACATCCCAAACAGATGGTTCTCAGACCCAGTGAGTAACATTCAAACTGTCATTAAGTCATGCTTTTGATATGAAGGAATAAAAGCATTGCAATAACACTCATTGATTTTTTTCTCCAAATTAATTTCCAGACTTTAACTTCCATGGCTAAACTCATGAAGGAGTGCTGGTACCAGAATCCGTCAGCCAGATTAACGGCGTTACGCATCAAAAAGACTCTGACAAAGATCGACAACTCTCTGGACAAAATCAAAACTGATATTTGAGTTGGCCTCGCGAAGAAGAGGCAGAAGTACTAAAGGACTTTGAAGACATCCAGAGGGTGGACCATCTTAGAGAAAATCTCAAAAAGACAAAAGACTTGATGGGTTTGGTGCCCTTATAGTGGCACAGACCTGTATTTATTTTAAAACACTTGGCGGGACACATTTTGGCATCCAAAGATGGCCTACCGGGCATTTTTGAGACTGCCAATGGCCTTGGAAATAGGAAAATATCTATTCAACTTATGACATAGGAGCTGGACTGTTAGAAATGTTCTTCAAGGAAGAATCTGTTACCCGGGCATTTGAGTAGGATTGCTTTTGTTAAAACCGCAGATTCAGTTTGACACATGTTTTAGTTTGAACAATGTCTGAACATATTAGCAATTTCACTTTCTCTCTTCTATTGTACCGCATCGTTCATTTATGGTGGATTCTTTTGGAAAAGATTTCAACTTGCCAATCGAACCTGCCAATTTAATCTTGTTAAACAGTGATCACAGCAAGCAGTGTTACGTTTTACTTTTGTGTGTCATGCACCTCTGTTTACAATGCTGTCAGAACAAATCTCAACAATCCTGTAACGTTTAGTTGTACGGGTGCATCACCGGCACTGTTCTTCTCCTGAGATATCGTCCGACTGAAGGTACTCTGTCGCAGACCTTTGGTATATCACCATGGATTTTACATCGGATTATGTACCTGTTCTATGTTTGTTTCTTCAGCTTTACAGAGACAAATGCTAAAAGAACAAATAAAATATCTGCTAGATGATGCTGAACTCTATTCCTCCAGAAGGCCTGTAAGTAAAGCCTGGGAAGCCTGTATACTGTCTTAACGCGTGCATTGTTGTCTTAATGCGTGCATTGTCGAGTAAATGAAGTGAAACTTCAGCCTTTTTTATTTCTTTAACATTTTATATCAATTAGTGATTTATATTAATTAAATAGAAAAACATGTGGTTTATCTGTCTCATTTGTTTGTCTTGTCAGTCCATCACTTTGGTCACAACAGCTATTGGATGAGGTACGAAGGAATTTAGAAATTCGTGGTGCCTGGCCCTAGAGGATGAATCCTTCTGACTCAGATGATTCTTTTACTTCTTCTGTAAAGTTCGAACAAAGTCTTGAAAGTTCAGAAAAAGCTTCTTTTTTAGCCATTATGTTTTCAAGGTTAAAAATATGCTTTAATTTTAATATCCTCCTTGAAATGCTGAATTTTCTAAATATTCTGGTGATTCATCACTCACTCAGGTAAACCAAAGATCTTTCAAGATTTGAAGGGAAATTATCCCATCATCATTTTCATTTTGCCCCTCGGCATCTCACACCAAACACAACATTAAATAAACTTGGTATGAACAGCTGGTAAAATAAATGCAGTGAAGATGTGTGTGGACAGGCTGGTATAGAGGACTCCTGTTAACTTTATTTTTCACAATTACATTCATAGGAAAGTGCTTAATCTGTACAAACCCTGCCTTCAACACTTCCTTTAACACCACCAACAAGTTGACATTTTTTATTATTGATGTGTCTCCAACTTTTGGATGAATTGCCATGATATGACTGTAATTTTGTACGAGATTAGGAATACTTGGAGTCCTATAGACCCTGGTGATCCACTGATGTTTCATGTAGCACCATCATCAGGCTAAACTTCTAGTTTGCCCAATATTTTGGTTTATGACCAAATACCAGCCAAACTAACAGTTTTGACAGCCCCATTATCCTCAACTACAGAACGTGTTGAGTGCTTATTAGCAAGTAAATGAGCCACAGAGACTTTTGTCTGATTTTACTTTGTTTTTACTCTGCAGAGAACTTTTTTTGATTTCTCTGCTCATTTTAATTTTGAACTTCCTGGGCTTTGGTGTGTAGACATGACACTGAGATTAAATTAATTTTGATGCAGCATTTTTTTTTTCCTGCTGTAATAATCTACTCTGATCTCATATGATCCCCTCAATACATTGCCTAAAATCACATATTTTGAAGACCATTTAAAAAATTTGTTTTCATCTGAGCCCTCCTGTCCCTGCCACTTTTCAACGCAAAGTGACACATTGTGTCAAATCATGAATCTTCATTATTCAGAATCTTTAATATCCTGTTGTTTTTTTAGTACCATCTGTGATTTCACAAAACCTTATCCATCCCTTCTAACATTTTTCTCCTGTGATTTCTAACTTTAATAGGCAAATATGCGGACAATATATAATGGCGACCAAATTATTTACTTTCTCAAATAAAGCTGACTTTTGCAGCTGTCGGCACTGCAGCTAAAACCCGATATTTCAGTGTCTGCCTTTGTGCAAGTTAAAATCTATGGCCTTAACCATCGTTCAGTCATTTTAGTGGTCTTACTGTGCTGTTTATTGATAAATCCATGGTGCTGAGGTAGCAGATGGATTTATAATTGCACCTTTTTTTCTCAGCAGTCAGTAATCTGTAATATTATCTAAAATACATACCAAAGTGAGAAGAAGCAACATGTAGTCATGAAAGAGGATCATGGAGACTGACTAAAAAACTAAATAAAAAGGTGTATTTACTCGTATTTTAAAGATGCACTATAGTTTTGCGGACGGAAATGTTAATCAGAAGAAGATCTTCACTGACTGACTTTCTTATGCCTAAACAAACTGAATAAACAAATTGCATTTTGTAGTTTGGGGGAAAAAATTCTAATCAGAAGAGAAAGATGATTTTTATTTGACTTAATAAAATAAACACATTTTCATACTGTTTTACTTTGTTTATATTTGGCGGACCCTGCCACCTTTCTAGCTTCAAACAGTGTTCTGGGGACCTTATTTTCCTCTGAGAACAGCTTGTTTATTCAGTTATGGAAAAAATAAATATTTCTGAGTTTGTATTATTACCTTATTACTATAGTAAATATCATATATCTGAGTATGATTTTCTTCTCCAGAACTACATAGTGCTTCCTTTAATAGACAGTTTTAAAAGACAGTTGTAGTAGGGAGAGAGAGACAATAACTGATGCTCCCATTGAGACATCTTCTTTTAAAATGAACAAATCACTGACTGGTTGTTTCCACAGAATAATATATCTGCACACTATAAAAAGCTCAACATCTGCACTGACAAAGCACCAAATTAATTGATATTCATTTGGAAAAGGTCAAAAGCCCAGATATTTTCCATGCCAGCTGTAAACAGAAACTGCGTGCGTAGCAGCTATCTTTGGCAGATGTCGAACAGAAACTGGGCTCCTGATGCTTCTCAGACTGATTTATATGCAGCTAGAGGAGTTTTGGGCCAGATGATGAAAACACAACCATGGATGTCTGATGGTGCTAAGACGCTCTGCTCGCATGTATCGGCTATCAACACAGACTGTCCTCATATTCAGTGTCACTTGATCCATCCTGCTCCCACGGGGCGCAGAGTTCTGAGTCAACCAGTTTAAAAAATTTCGTCCCCCCTTTGGAATTGAGCTCAGTTCACTCCTTCACTCTCCTGGTGGTTGCTATGCAGCCTGAGCAGCAGAAACAAGTCTTAGTGACATATGGCCTGCAGTAAATAACTTCTCGCATGCAGGTGAGTTGAACGTACAGCATGCTCATCTAGTAATCACCACCTGAAAGTGTTTACTCTCTGCATGGTTGGACAGATTTGGTATCAGTGCTACCTGTCTAGGCTCTTTTCTTTAGTTGTGCTGACCTGACTTCTGCTCACATCCAGGGAGAAAACCACAGGGGTGCAACAAAGACAGGATTACCAACCAGGCCAAAGCAGCAAACTGCCAGCCCCTCAGGGGCCTCAAACATGTGAACTGGTCTTAATTAACTGCAAATTTGTTGGGGAATTTGCACCTCTCAAGTACAGTATCAACAAAGGTGGCTCCTGCTTTATCACCTCCTATTGATCACTCATTACACCTTCATTAGTCTGGCTCATATTAGGCTCATGTGGTGCTCCTTCACAATAAGTTTGTGTTGAGTCAAGTAAGCACACAAAACTGGGGCAGGTAGTTTTGCAACATAGGAATACTGGTTGGTTACTGGGCATATGATGAGGCTGCAGTGATGGAATGTAACTAAGTACATTTACTCAAGTACTGTACCTAAGTGCAATTTATAGGTATTTGTACTTAAGTATCTTAATTTTCTGATACTTTATACTTCCACTCCACTCCATTTTGGAGGCAAATATTGTACTTTTTACTCCGCTACATTTATTTGATACTGTAAGATAAGTTGCCTTGCAGACGGCATGCTGAATCAAAGTCAAAGCAGCACATTTTAGAATTAATTTATTTTATCGACAATCAGGTAAAAAAGAACACCGACTCCAAAAATCAGAGAAATGCTGAATATCTGATGAGAAAATTGTCTGACTCCGAGTACACAGTATATACATACATGTGAATATATGTTTAATTTACCTGTACTTTGATACTAAAGTACATGCAATATCGGATACTTTAAGGCTTTTACTCAAGTAGCTACTATTCGTGTGGGTGACTTAGTTTTATCAAAGTAATATTTTAACACAGTATCTTAGTTACTCAAGCATGACTTTTGGATACTTTCACAACACTGTCAGGCTGCCCTGTTTAGTTGGTTGTGTGTGCTGTATGTGATGAGAATCTGGAGGTAACAGGGTACAAACACTGTCGGGAAATGTTTTGCCCCAGTGCCTCAAAACAGATTAATCCAACCATGGCCACTAGACCCTGGAAACCAATGCATGGTTCAGTGAACTGCTTGTTCCCAAACTTTTTCTCATCAACAACCTCAGACACCACAGACCCCCATTTGTAAAGATTTCTTCTTAAAATTTGTTTTGATTTATACAAAAGTGCACAGAACCTTGACCAAAATAGTCATTTTGTTACTTATGTATGGAATTATAGTTAAAATTAATCATTCCTATTTTTGCTGGTGACCCTCTCGAGGACCCCACTGTGAGAACCTCTGCAATAAACAATTTATTTGCCCGCTTGTGTTTAATTATGGAGTTGGATTAGAGTCAGTGCATCTTCCCAAAACAATCACTAATATTCTCTGGGCCTGTGTGTGTTTGTTGACCTCAATGAGGAGTTCAGTGATCCTGTTCTTTAATTGCAGTGTTGTAAAAACTACCCAAACATCATACTTGAGACATCGTGTTGAAAGATGACTTCAGTAAAAGTGAAAGTCACCCGTATGAACAGTACTCGAGTAAAAGTATCTGATATTAAAGATGCAGTATGTAAGAACTGACCACCTGTCAAAACAAACAGGGGGCAGCATATCGCTGGAGTAACTTCTCACTGCTGCTAACTGTAGCTGCTGTTAGCTAGTTAGCTCAGTTAGCTGTGCAGCTAGCAGTCCGAACTAGGAGTTGGGAGAGTGTTGGTGCTTACACTGCTAGCACAAGCGCTTTAGACCAGGACGTATTGGGGCTAGCTGGTTAGCATGCTAATTCATATAACTTGATAATGCAAAACATAGACGTCATAATGTCAGAACTGTTATTCACATTCTGTTGATAATTTAAGTTAATTTTTGAATGTTTTCAACTAAAATTCTTACATATTGCACCTTTAAATATATTATAACTAATTTTGCTGCAATAAATGTACTTAAATATCAAAAATAAAAATCACAGTAATATATATACATATCAAATTATGATGATAGACATCTACATATATATATATATATATATATATATATATATATATATATATATATATATATATATATATATATATATATATATATATATACACATATACATATATTACTTAGCACTCAAGTACAGTGCTTGAGTAAACAACTTAGTTACATCCCATTAAGTACAGTGCTTGAGTAAACAACTTAGTTACATCCCATCGCTGTATATTATAAAGCAGAAAATGGAAAATACTTATGTAAAGTACAAGAACATTATAATTGTACTTGAGTAAATGTACTTAGTAACATCCCATCACTGTTTAAATACTAATAATGTATACAGATTGGCTATAGAGTGGCGCCCTATTACCCTACTTCATAAAATTGGCCTGCCCTCTTTATAAGTGTCCCCCCTCCCTTTGAAAGTTGCATATCCATAACATGCTTGTATCTGATATTTTACATCAGAAACTATTTATTTACTGTAAGCAAGAATTAATAATCATTTAAAAAATTTGAGCACCCCACGATTTTCAGCGGCCCCTTTCTGGCCCCCCTTCTGAAAAAATTCTGGGGGCGCCCCTGGCTGTAGTCTGTACTTTTCATAGTGTTCAAACAAAAACTCTGGATTAAATTAAATTGATCAACAGGGCTAATATGCGAAAAATTTAGATTTACACACTTGTAAATAGGTGACACTTCCACCAGCTGTAGACATGTCCATGCTGAAGGGGCTGACAGGACAGGAGGAGGTGTTTTCACTGGACGTGCAGCTCTTAAATGGATGTGCTGCACACTTTCTCTCTGGCTCTCATTCACATGTCTTCATCAGAGGTCTGCAGCGCTAATCCTCTTAATCCCCGTCAACAGAGGCGGAGCAAAAGCTCTCTTTGCGTTTTACAGTTCAGCCCCCCCCCTCACCCCGCATACACTGCGAGGCGTTTGTGCGGGCTGCGTGGCCGACGGACTTCACCGCGATGTGTGATGTTGTGTTTTCTGTTTTCTGAGTAAAAACGCCGGACACGGAGCAGATGCTGCCCAGGCCATGACCGGTCCCGGGAAGCAGAGCTTTCAGGCGGCGCTGATCTTCCTGTCCGTCGCTCAGCTGACCGCAGGTACAGTGACAGACTCCACTCAGCAGGCTTCACCACGTTCATCAAGTGCATTCATTTAGTAGATTACATCATTTTAAGGCTTTAAGCGAGTTATTACTGTCTCGGATATACACCACTGGTTTGATATGATGAATAGTTCAGTTCACCTTTATTGTATTGTGAGAGAGCAGCTGACACTATTTTTCAAGAATTGTGTCTCCAAACACCATGAAATGAAGTTTATTCAACTTTGAAGAATACATGATTTAATGCTCTTAAAAGTTATAAATTAGCCTACTTAATAATAAATGTTTTATAAGGCTTAGTGTCTCTCTCTCAAGCTTTAAATGCAAAGAGCAGGTAGGCTATTTAAAGGAAATTACAAACAGCCTGTTTCTCCTGGTTGGATCACCTGTGGGACAGTAGATATTCATAAACCATGTGTTTTGAATTGCTTAATAATAGCTTACTAAAATTAAAACAGACAGTGACTGATAGGTTAAAACAATAGTTTGGCAGACCTGCTGATTAAACCTTACTTAAAAAATATGTAAATATTGTCACTTTTATTCTTTGTTGCCATTCCCCTCATGCTGTCAGATCATGGTCGGATCATGGGGTCAATGTTAGAGGCAAAAGTTAAAACTCTGCTGCTGCTTTATGCTTTAATACCTTTTTTATTTACACATTATTGAGATATTATCTTGATACTTTTACCCATTTGTTTAATAATCTAGTTTGACTTATAGATGTATACTAATGCTGCATCAATTGGCCAATTAATTAATTGGCTCATTGACTGAAAATGAATCACTGTGAGATAATCGATTACTTGTTTCTGCCATTTTTCAAGAAAGAATTACCATACAACTGCTTCTCCAGTGTGACACTTGCAGCTTGTCCTTGTGAGAGATGACAGCACACTGAATATCTTTGGGTCCCCCCAAAAAAGAAAAAAGGCAATTTTAGGATTTCACCTTGAAATGCACGTGTCATTATTTTCTTGCATTTTATAAACCGAAAGATGAATCAACAAAATAATCAGCAGATTAGTTGATAATGACAATACTAGCCAGTGATCAATAATCAGTAATTTTAAGCGGTCGTCCCCAGGCTGTAGTGCTGTATTAGATCCAGAGTTTATATAAAGGTTATTCTACATACAGTCTGTCTCACTGGTGCTAATGACGAAAGCTTCCCTGCATTTCACTTCTTTAAATTGGATCTCCATCTGAATAATTAGTTAACAGGTTGATGAGAAGAGTTTGTCCAAACGTATCGAGCATCTCACCGAAGGAATTCAGTCTCAACCGACTCTTAGTGATACATATTTGGTTAGTTTAGGAGAAAATACATTGTATAAAATGTGTTCACCTCCCCAATTTAGTGCTGCAGTGCTATACAAACATATTTGGAGAATGAGGAAACGCGCACACATTCCAGGATGTGTGGAAATAAGCAGAAGTGTTTGATTTAAAATAGCAAGAAGCTTCCTCAAAGTCACTGATTGGATTCAGCTTTTTTTGTGATACATGTTTTCCCGAGATAAGTGCTCCATCTACAAACTGCGTCCACATTGCTGAAAAGAAGTTCTTGATGCCTTCGATGACAGCTCCAAAACTATTATCTCAACTACAGCATGTATCGCACCACAAAACTTTTTTTTTGAACTATGTTATTAGATTTCTGATGTTTAACTTTTATTGATTTCTGGCTGTCTTCACACAGTTTGTGTGGTTTGTTGCAGCTCATTCACTGAATATGCAGACGACAATCCATAATCAATATGAAGTCACATGTAAGGGGACTCTCCTGGTTGGACACTTGATGTATGTCATAAAGAAGGAGGTAGAGAGAGTAGGAGATGAAGCTGTGAGATGAAGCAATGTTTGAATATAAGGCGGCAAATTCTATAGAGTTAACAGTCACTAAACTTTGTTACGGTGCCCTATTAGACTGTGTGCCTAATAGATCTGATGAGGATGTTTTTTCTGATTCGCAAACTGAAGACAGTGTCCTATACAGGGAGTACAGTTACTAAACTGCAAGCAAAACCAGAAACAGACAGTAGATGGAAATTCTCAGTGGAAAACAGCTCCAACACAGTAAAATACTGTATTTTTAATATATTACTTAACTGCCACCGTACGCGATTAAGTAAGCGATTAAACACAAACACACTAATGCTTAGTGATTCATCTGCTTTAACAAAGCTTAAAAAACAACCAACAGTGTTTAACCTCAGTTACAGCGCTACAGGATGTTCAAACTTCATTCAATAAGCATTGTCCTTGAGAGAGTTGTTGCCAAGCAACTCCAAGGTACTTGCTAGAAAAAAAATCTTTTTTGTCATTTTTCAGTCAGGCATCCCCTGAACTGAAGTCCTGATCTCTTTTTGTCAAGAGGTTTGTGTTACTCCCAGGAGGAGCTTTAGAGAGTTATTTAAAAGGTTGGTGATATTCTGTATTAAACTGTCAATGTCAATAATCCCATTTATTGTCCAATACTAATGCTGGGTAACACATTCCTTCACTACAATGAACATGGGCACTGCCGTTTATTTTGAGTCAATCCTATGCAGTCTTGGTGCGGTAAATACTCACCGGTGCACCAAATGTACATTAATCTGTGACTGAAAATAGTCCCCAGGAAGGGGCTATTTGCCAAAAAATACAGTGCCCAGCTGTTCCAGGAGAGATTAGGCTTGGCTGTTTAAAAATCATTTTTAAACAATTGCATTTTCAGTAAGTACATTGGGATATAAGAACATTATCTCCATGTATAGCACTCAGTGTAAAGTGGAACAAAATTGCCTTTCTTCAGTCTCCAGTGCACAAAGAAACAGGATAGGGATGTAAGATAGTACTGAGAGGAGAACCAATTATTTATATTTCGTATGGGGTGTCTTGACTTAAAGACATAGAACAATGCCGGCCTTTATTTTGAAGTACTTATCACCCTGTCTGGGTTGATGAGCTGCAACACTCAATCTGTTTCAGGGATGACCCTCAAATGTTTCTTCCCCTCTATTCAGTAGTAAAGTATAATTGCGTTACACCCCAGGGATCAATCCACGGTCCCATTCTGTTCTCTTTTCGGGTAATAGCCTTTGTATTAAATGAGACAAACAGCTGTATGTTTCATTTGAGCCATAAGACCTCCTTCCTGAGTTGCTTATCAGCTCTGAAGGACTAGAAATCTTCAGATCTCATTCAAAACTCTGACGTGAAAAGATACATACTGACTGAGTCCATGCATCCGACCATAAACATTAGATTCAAACTCCATTTGCAGGAGTAGGAGTCAACAACATCATGAACTTTGACCACCATCTCAAGAAAGGCTACAGATGTTGTTGCTTCTAGTTGTGAAATGTATCTAGTTTAATGTCTGGTCATATCTGTCAAGTACTGGAAAAGATTTATGAATGTTTTTGTCCTTCTTGGAAAGAGTATTACATGAACAGTATACATGCTTAGATTGCTCCACTTCTCTTCTGGGTGTCAAGAGGTCAAAAACACCACTGCAAGATTTAGTTTGTTTTGATATGTCAGGTTCACCCAAAAATGAAAATCCAGTCATTATCTTCTCACCCTCATGCAGATGGAAAGCTGGTTTTCGTCATCCACAAAACATTTCTGGAGCTTCATGGCAAAACAGCGTTGCAGCATTTTCCTAAACAACTGAAGTAGATGGGGACGTGTTTTAAAATGTAAAAAAAGAGCAACTAAAAGAAAATAAGAATGGCTCCACTTGTGTAATCCAAGTCTCCAGAAAGCACCAAGATCCCAAATTGATTTTAAAAGACGCTATCTACACCCTGCGTGAAGCCAAAACCGTCACTGTAGCTGCTAGGCTAAAAGAGTTAGCTCACACCCCGTCTGAAGTTTGTGCACAAGCTCAGCGGTGTGTCAATACCGTAAATAAGGTCTTTGCAAATTAAATTGGAATATCAGGGCTTTCAGAAACTTGGATTACCCTGGACGAGCTGAATGGAGACACATTTTGCCTTTATTTCAGCTGTTTTTTTTTATATTTAAAGCATGTCCCCATCTACTTCAGTTGTTTAGGAGAATGCTGCAACGCTGTTTTGCTGAATTTGAAACTTTCCATCAGAATGAGGGTGAGTAGATAATTAATTAATTTTAATTTTTGGGTGAACTTGTCCTTAAAAATCAGGGCGTATGGCTTTCGAATTGCCCCTTGAAAAACTTATATATGTGCCAAATCATGAGTTAAGGTTTATGAGTTAAGTTATGTCTTAATTGTTTGTCTTGTATTTTTTAAATCATTTTAATTCCTGTACTCCAGCTCTATGGCCACATATACATAATGTCTCTCTGACTATATGAGTGACATTTACTTCATGACTCTCAGTATTAATGAGGCCAAATGGGTTTCAAATGTCCTGATATGCACCTCTTCAGATGTCATAGTTAATTGAAAAAAAGTTAATTGATAAATGACAAATACAAGGTACAGAAGCCCTGAGGGGCAAGTGAGAAATCTTTTTTTTCTGGTGAGCCATTTACTAAGTCTGATCTAAATTATTTTCTGTGTTTATGATTTGGGTTAGGATCTGCGATCTGGTGGGAAAAACAAGTTTTGCACACAGAATTTCTTTTTAGATTCATTGAATAACTTATAATATTCTTACGGTTTATTTCTAGGTTTTTCCAGTGAGCAAGCAGCAGCCTTGCTTATCAATCACTCACAGTCTTATCAAACAAAGCATGACAGCAGCTCCAAGTAGAACACAAGATTATCTGGGTGTTAAACTAAGAGGCATTACTCCGGTTCCTCCACCTCGGGCTTTTTAAGAGCATGGACCTTCTTACATAACAGGAGAATCCTGCTTGACAGTTTCTGAATGAAACTGTTTGGTGTCATTTCGACCCTTAGAGGCATTTTTTTTTTTTTTTTTATGAATCATTGATTTCACTTTGTTGAAAATAGTGATCTGAACATAATGAGTAATTCGATGTGTTTCAGGTCTGAAGTGCGTGTGCCAGCTGTGCGCCAACCACACCTGCGAGACGACGGCGGACGGCGCCTGCTGGAACTCTGTGATGTTGATTGACGGGAAGGAGGAGACGGTCAAGTCGTGCCTGTCGCCCTCTGAGATGAAGGGCCAGGTCTTCTGCTACAGCTCCAGAAATGTCTCCAAGAGGAACTGCTGCTTCACCGACTTCTGCAACAACGAGACTCTGCACCTACGTCCAGGTATGACGCTACTGAAATGATGCAATCTTGCCTCTATATCTGGTTGATTTTTATTTATTTGTTTCATGAATGTTTTCCAATTTAGACAAGTAAAGATGAATATTCTACTTGTAGTGGGAAAGAAAAAAAACTCCCCTCCAGACAGTCATTTGATGTCACGTTGCTCAGTAGTTACAGTTTTCATTCGACAGCAGCACCAGCCCAGTCTGTGTGGGATTTCCCACTCATTCTGGCCCTGGCGAGACGAGGTGGATGCTGATCCTACTAGATCCTGTGACATAACAAATCTGGCAGACGCAATGGGACGGCGTGTGTGATCCTCCCTCCCTCCCCCCTCTGATTTATAAATAAATACTGTCAGCCATGTAGTCCTGCTGCAAGTTAAAGCCTCTCATGGGTCTGCTGGGTAGAAGTTGGCCTTAACGCACATGGGGGATTACTTACACCTGTGGACATTCAGTGGAAAACACTGGGAGGTCAGAGCAGGTTCAAAGAGGTTACATTGCTGCCATTCATTAATTAACGTTTTAAGTATTGTGTTTTTCTGTTTATTTGTAACATTTCCGGTTATGGTTCATGGTGATTGAAATACTTGTTTTAACGCACCGTGTTAATTGGATCATTTTTGAAGAATGTAAATCAGATTTATCAAAGCTGCAATAATCACTTTTTTGGCATCAGGGACAGAACTCCATGACTAGCTGAAAAACACACGTATTTCACACATTATGGCCTTGTGAAGTTGACATGGTTAACATATCATGGACATGGAGCAACGGTAGTGTCTGTTTGGAGTTGAGTTTCTAGTCTTACAATAAGTCGCTCTCCTCGTAGCTTTATTTTTAGGCTTCCACTGACTCATGAGGAAAAAAGCCGTCGTTTCAGCTGCTAAATCTCCACTTTGTTCACCAGTTATTCTCTAACAATGTCTATCCGCTGTTTGGTGCTAAGTGGCCAGAAAAGGGGTCGAGAGAGCAGTTTGACTGACCGAATCAGAAAAGTCGCACGTGTAAAACCCAAACAGCGAGCTGAAAGATGCTAAAACTCTCACTAGAGCTGCGTGGAACTGCAGAGTGGGGTTGTCATCTCGAGAGAGCCTGTGCACATTTGCGTAGTCTTTTGACGCTTTGTTCAAATGAATATATTGATTAGTGCAGCTCTGAAGGTGCAACAAGTGTTTCTGGAGAAAGATAGCTGATTGTTGAGTCTCCTTCCCAGGTCATTAAATACTGAATACAACTTTTTTTTAAACCTTAGAATAACAGCTTCTAAATCATGTTGATGCTACAGTCTTGTAATGGGGAGAATGGTGTCTCTGTCTCAGCCACTCTGCCCCCCTATCACTTGTTTCTGCAATATGTAACTTCAGTGAGCGGGTAGGATCACAGTGTTACATACATACATACTTTAAGATGCAAGTTTTCAACACATAACATTGTTATGACGTTATGAGTTTTGTTTGTAGTTAGCAATTACACTGCCTCTGACAAACTGTTACAGACCCGGGAAGTTAGAAAACAGATCTATTCAGGTGTGGCAACCAAATCAATTGTACTAAAGTGAAAAACTGCTGCAGATTCCAGCGCCTGTATTCATATTTAGTGGTGCTGCTGCATATGCGCCTGTGAACAGTGTTAAATAAACATTGGCCCATCCATAATCTTTGACACCTAATTAAAGAGAAAATTAAGTGTTCCAACTCCACTGATTTATTTATTTAAAGTAGTTAGATGGCACAGTCAGACAGTGGTCACTTTCATTAAATGTAGAGGTGATGCAGGAGTTTTAAAGTGCTGCAGACTGTTGATGAGATGGGTCAGTGCTGCAGCCTGAGGCTGTGATGGTGTTGACTGTGAATGAGGACACCAGAATCAATCTGTTCCACTGCTCTGCTAAATATCAGCATGTGAGCTCATCCACTCTGGTGTTTATTCTGTGCACAGATGCATAAATGCTTCAGTTCATGTTATGGTTTCCTGGTTTTGTGGACTTGGATAGCGTCTATGTTCTTCTGTGGTTAATTTCCACACATGTATTTGGATGAAAAAAAAAAAAACACTTTAAAAGGCGAAATGACTGCTGAGATTACATCCTCGACCTGCGCAGCTAAACTCACCTCAGAGTCAAAGGACGGTTGAAATTTGTGTCGCCACTGGCTCAGAGGAGAGGAGAGTCTTGTTTTGCAACATATCTGCTGCGCTCCAGTTGGACACATGGCAGGAGATGTATTTAGGTAAAAGGCTAAAGATGTCTTAGGAAACTGTGGTTTAGTTCAGGATGTGTTGCTTTGCACATTTAGCCTTTCACAGATGTTTAGGTCACGCTCA
Source organism: Pagrus major (assembly GCF_040436345.1). Classification (NCBI taxonomy): domain Eukaryota; kingdom Metazoa; phylum Chordata; class Actinopteri; order Spariformes; family Sparidae; genus Pagrus; species Pagrus major. The sequence goes on from NC_133223.1 coordinate 19,616,673, forward strand.
TGGTGAGGACATTTCATACTTTGGGGATTTGATAGGATGAAGCGGCTGAAGAGACATGGAAAAACTTTGTTGGGTTTTGGTTTTTCAAGTCTGTGTTAAAACCAGAACGAAAAACGTGTGCACACTGTCCTCTTCATTTGCACTCGGGAAACATGTAATAAAACATTTCAGAACACAGACCTTCATCATGTTATTGTGTTTAAAAAATAACCTGGTGAAGCTGTTTTTGTTTGATTAATTTTTTGTTGTGTTTTTGTGGACCCTTCTATGCACATATTCAGATGTGCAAAAGTTTTACTCGTGCAAAAGTCTGTATCGTAATAATATTCACATGGTCGTGTGTATGTTTAAAAGACATACAAAGTTCTTCGTATTTCCCCAAACCCTGTCACTTAATTCTAGTGCTATGCTACGATTGCCACATTGATTTGTTGATTATTCAATTAGTAGATCGAAAGAAAATAAATCAAAAAACTATTTTGATAATTGATGAATTGTTCCCAGTCATCATTCAAGCTAAAATGCCAAACATGAAAAAATGTCACACACATGGCACACTAATCAGCAGTTGACCAAACTTAACATTTCAAACATTTGACTTCAAAATGGAGAGTGAAGAGGAAATCTATTGTAATTTAGAGACTCTCCTAAACGGTTACACCACTTATAGGCATCAAATACTAATTACAGGGATTTTGCTCCCCAGGAGAGCGGCTGATGGTCACTTCAAGGTTTTGGCAACAGGAAACTGTGACAGTTTAAGTTGGGGTTCTGTTAATTCCGGTTTTATTTTGAAGTTATATCTTCCTGTGTCATGTCTCACTTTCTACTTCCTCCCTTTGTCTGTTTTCCCGCCCTTTTTGCTCCTCGCCTGTATTCTATTAGTTAATCAACCCTAGTGTATTTAAGTCCTTGTCTTCCCTTCTTATCAGTTCACAGAAGTCTGTTTCTGTGTTTACCCGTCGCTGCGCCTCATGGTGTGTTTCTGGCTTATGATTCCTCGTGTCTTCCTGGTTTGTACTTTGCTTTTAACTTTTACGTTATTTTTGGTTTCTACTTTGTTTCGCTTTTGTTTCCTTGATCACTCCGGTTTGTTATTTGCCATTGCCTGCCTCGTGTTGCTGCTTTATTTTTGGGATTTTGGTTGCTATGGATATATTGGTGATATCATCAAACTTCATCAAAATGACAAGCAAAGATTGAACATATTGAATCTGACCAAACATCTCCAAGCAATTCCAAACAAGGACAGACAGCTGTGGCACCACTCAAACGTCTGTGTTTGTTGGAGAATGTTTGATTGGTTTTGCTTCTTTTCTTCCTTATTTCTGATCGTAAAGAGTCTTTGGGCCATTGGTTGGACAAAAGAAGCATTCTGGAGACGTCACTTTGGGCTCTGGGAAGTTGTGATGAGCATTTATAACCATAATTCTGACATTTTATAGATCATTAAATCATTAATCCTGAAAGTAATCGGCAGCATGATCTTTAATAAAGGTAATTGTGTAATGCTGTTCCAGTGTTCACTGTGCATTGTTTTCCCAGCACGTCTATAAATCTCACATTATCACAGCACCCACAAGCGCTCCTATTTGTGTTAGTGTCCAGGTGTCGTCTGTCCACCCACAGACAGAATGAAGGTCAGAGATAGAAATGCTAGGTTACGCTCTTTTGCCAAACCCACAGTTTATTACCAGGTGCACCTGTTTCTGATCAGAGCATGTCGCTTATTTTAAATGAAGAAGAGGAAGCCTGTCGTGAGAGAAAATATATTCCGATTTTCACGTTATGGAGAATTGGCTCTGGAGGATTCTGCTGCTGTATCTATTTATTACCTTTAATTACTGAGATTTATGGTCAGACACAATTTTGCATCTGCCAAATCCACTTTTTCCATCTCTCTAAATTTTAAGAACATTGATAGGGTCATGGCTTAATTCTGCTGAGCTTAAGGTCAGAAATGTGTCCTTATGAAATAGTACATCAGCATATTTAGCAGTCGTTTCTGTCCTCTTGAGAAAATACACTTTTATCACCAATGACCACCAGAGGGTGCAACAATCATGGGGAGCTCAGTGATGAAACATAACTACAGATTACCTCTCATCCTACTGATTCTTTGCATTAAGAATTCGGTCATATACAATATCGGCTACCTTCTCATGTTGGATGTGTGTGTCTGTGTGTGTTATCAGAGAGGCCTTTGGAAGAAGAGCCCGCCTGGAGCAGGCTGCAGCTCGCTGTGGTGATCCTGGTGCCCTCCTGCCTGGTGTGTGTGGGCATCCTGCTGGCCGTGTTCGTCGTGCAGGGCCGCCGCTGTGACTACAGCAGAGCCCACAAACAGGACCCAGAGGAGCCGCTGGATGACCAGATGCTCATGTCACCTGACAAATGTCTCAAGGATCTGATCTACGACATGAGCACCTCGGGCTCTGGCTCAGGTAAGAGCAGAATGTTTGATTCTTTCTGTGTTAAACTCAAGAAGACTTCAACAAATGATTACAAATAAATATCAGCTCATGGTCTTGCTGGTGGGAATCATTATTTTGTGTCATGCAGGTCTGCCCTTGCTGGTCCAGCGGACTATAGCTCGGACCATCGTCCTGCAGGAGACCATTGGGAAGGGTCGATTTGGGGAGGTGTGGCGGGGGAAGTGGCGAGGAGAGGACGTGGCGGTGAAGATCTTCTCCTCTAGAGACGAGAGGTCGTGGTTTCGTGAAGCAGAGATTTATCAGACAATCATGCTGAGACATGAGAACATCTTGGGCTTCATTGCTGCTGATAACAAAGGTGTCACATTCAGATCCAAACATTATCAAGTCCACTGTTATTATAGTTATGAGGTAACATGCTAACACGTGACTGTATAATCTGCTGTGTGCTGCAGATAATGGCTCATGGACTCAGCTCTGGTTGGTGTCAGAGTACCATGAGCATGGCTCCCTGTATGACTACCTGAACAGGTACACACTCTCTGTGGAAGGCATGATTGTCCTCGCCTTGTCCATAGCCAGTGGGCTGGCACATCTCCACATGGAAATCATCGGCACGCAGGGTAAGGCTGCACCCTTTCACCCAGAAATGAAAATTCACTCATTGTCTTCTCACCCTTATACCAACGGAAAGTCAAGTGAACTTTGTAGTCCACAAAACATTTCTGGAGCTTCACAGCAAAACAGTGTTGCAGCATTCTCCTAAACAACTGAAGTACTGTAGACTGAGTTTTGTTTAAAAATGTAAAAAACAAAACAAAAAACAACTGAAAATATAAAATGTCTCCATACGTCCATCCAGCATAATCCAAGTGATTTGAAAAGGTGTAATTTACACATTTTTTAAAACTGACATCTTCACTATCGCTGCTAAGCTAAAAGCATTAGCAGCTACAGTGAAGTCTGCAGTAGGTGCACTAGCTTGGCTGCGCATAGAGGTTGTAAATTACATCTTTTCAAATTAATTAGGGCTCTCTAAACTTCCAGAGACTTGGATTACGCTGGACGAGCTGTATGGAGTCAGTTTTTAAAACAAGTCCTCATCTACAGTACTTCAGCTGTTTAGGCGACCTTTTCATCAGCATTTTCATAGGCATGGGAGTGAGTAGATAATAACTATAGTTTAGGGCTGCAACTAAAGACTATCTTTACTAATTTGATTGAGTGATTAGTTGTTTAGAGTGTCAAAAAATGTTCATTACAGTTTCCAACAGTCCGAAACCCGATAATCATCAATTTACAATGCTGTAGGACATGAAACGTATAGAACAAATAATATATTTTGCTTGATAAATTCATAAATCCATCAGAAAATTGATTAATTGACAGAATTATTTAAGCACTACAGTAATTTCACAGTAAACCAAATACAATTCAGCTATGTTATTTCATTAAGTTTGATTGATGGCTGTGATAATTTGATTACATGATGTGTACAGCATGACAGAATACTACACAACACTGCTGCAGAGGTTTGTTTTCCATCAATCAGTCCTGAAAATGTATCACTGAAAGGTGAAAAATATTGATCTTAACATAAAGCACATTTTTGGGTGTAATAGAACTTATTTGTGACCTTTTTTGATTCCAGGGAAACCTGCCATTGCTCACAGAGACCTGAAGTCTAAAAACGTCCTGGTTAAGAAGAACGGCACAGCGGTCATCGCAGATTTGGGTCTGGCTGTGAAACACGACTCCAACACCAACACCATCGACATACCGTCTAACCACAGAGTGGGAACCAAAAGGTTAGAATACCTTCACAAGGCAACATACAAGTAACACACACAAAAAAAACCTCTGGATTTAAAGTGAAGTGAGCGACTTTTATCAGCGTGGTTCAAGCTCTGTTGGAAAAATGTCGGACAAAAGTCAGAAAACCTTGAAAACTTATTTTGTATTAGAAAGTCTTTTCTTGTCTTCTTTTAAAGTGATTGATAACAATACCGTTAGTCAGCCAGGTGTCACTTGAGTGCGGTCAGTTAAAAATATCGTATTTGTTCTTCAATTTCTAAAAAATCTATAATGTTTGAGTCTCTTTACGTTCAGAGTGATGAGCTGAGCTTGTTTTTTTGTAGTTGCTCCATATTCAGACAAGACACAGGTTAACAACAAACCCACTCACAAATCATTTAAGGATGTTTGAAGTACTAGCCACCTTTTTATTTCATTAGGCCTTAATCACTTTTTCCTCTGCAGGTACATGGCCCCGGAAATCCTTGATGAGACGATCAATCTCCACAGCTTTGAGTCATTCAAACGGGCGGATATCTACGCGCTGGGCCTGGTGTTCTGGGAACTGGCCCGAAGATGCTCCGTTAGGGGTACTTTAAATGACACACGAACATATACACATTCATTTGGTTTATCAAAGTCAAACTGTGGCACACAGATGACACCACTGATGAAACTCAAATTGTACATAATCAGTTAGGCAGGGGGAGAAAAACAAAATTAACAAACTCTCCATTGTCTTCATTTTTCCAGGACTTAACGAAGATTTCCAGCTGCCTTATTATGACCTGGTGCCTTCAGATCCGACTGTCGAAGACATGAGGAAGGTGGTGTGTGAGCAGAAACTCAGACCCAACGTTCCCAACCAGTGGCAGTGCTGTGAGGTGAGACAATATGTCTGATGAATCATCATGTAAGATAGTTATCCCTGATAGTACGATACTAACTCATCACTAGTGTGTGTGTATAACTGTGAAATTATACTGCGTTGCCTAATATAGAACATATTTCTAGTTTTTGACCAATTTGATGCAAAATACAGCTTATCATGTCTTATAAAATAGGTACAAGGTAAATTTATTCATCATTTTTACAACACTGGGGTTAAAAAAAACTATGTATGACTTTTTCGCAACATTGCTGTATTGAAAGATCTTAGCAATAAATTCAGTGAGTCCAATGTTATTATTAAAGAAAGAAAGGCCGGACAAAAGTACAAAATAACACTCATGTTGCACAAAACCAGACATTCCCTTAAAAAGCTTCAGTAAGTTTTTTGGGGAAAAGACACTCAAAACTCCCCAAAGTCACATCAGCACAGGTGGGATGGCACACCTGACACTTTTTCTTAACTTCACCTCATCAGGTTACTGACCAAGAGTGATTCACAAGCTGAGGTCAGGCCCTTTTGACTTAAACCCCTATTGCTTGCATGTGCTGTCACTAATTTCACTTCAAACTAATATCTAACAGAGGAATAGTAGGACTAAGACTTTTATGTTATTTCTACACATCATATTATTCATTTTTGGCCACCAAATAAAATGTTACGCCACAAACTTTACCCTCTGTAGTGGGAGATTCAACGTACATATGAAGCTTTTAGTATTTATATTCAAGGTAAGAAGCTGACACTTCAGTCTGTTGGAAAAAGAAGTGACATTTTCGTTTTTTTAAAAAAAACACTGTGTCCTTGATGATACTCCAGGCTCTGCGTGTGATGGGCAAACTGATGAGAGAGTGCTGGTACGCCAACCCTTCTGCTCGACTCACTGCTCTGCGGGTCAAGAAAACTGTGTCCCAGCTGTCCGCCATCAAGGACGTCAAAGATTAGATCGACTTGTTGCCCTGCAGATCAGCGCTGGCGCAGGCACCGGTGCAACAGGAGACTGAGCGCTTGTTGGAAGCAGACAGGGAGAAGCCGCTCTCTCTAACTGCCTGAGGCTGCCCTCTGCAGGACACAACCGCACTGTTCACCCTCAGAGAGCAGATTCAGGTTGTTTGTTGGTGCCAAAGTATTGTAGGAGGGTGTCTGTGGCTGCTGCTGTGCACATAGACACCTTATAAACCAAACGGTTGAAGGAAGAGCCATATGAGATAAGAATATGTATAATGTATATACAGATTATTTTGCTACCTCAGACATTTAAGTGCCCAAAGCTTAAAGTTGCACATTGTGATGTTTTTTGTGCCATATCTAGTAGCAAACACAGTATTGATGGGTAGGTAGTGTGCTGACAATCACAGAGGATACTGGATAAGTCACCCTGGTATCGACTTGTTTTAAATGACACACTGTCCCTGATCATTTGAGCTGTAAAGTTTGTCGTTGAAGATAAATGGTTCAGTGGAAAGGTTACGAAATACTTACCTAACTAACCACTGTGGCTCCATGGAGGCAATGAGTCGCTTGTTCTGTTGGTCCAAATACTGTGATGACAATGTGATGACATCCCAGAGGATGTATCCCAATACTTCTGATGATCCTCTGACTTTTCTGTCAGTCCAACTGAAACTAATAATTTTAAAATTATTATTATCTTCGCCGCCCTCAGGCCAAACTTTTAGGGCAGACACTGCAGGTGAAAACATGCAGAGATCAATATTGAGATTTCCGTAACAAAACACCTTCTTTCAGACCAGAGGAGAGAAAACTTTCAAAATACACATAAAGGTTATTATTTTAGTTCAGCTTTCTGCTTTCTGTTCTGGAAAATGTGTGCAAACAAGCACATCTTTTATTAGATAGCCTAATGTGTGTATTTAATCATAACAGTTCTGAAAACTTGGAAAACAAAAATAATTGTCTTAATGTAAGTGATCAACTGGGGAAGTTTCATCCATTTTCACCCCATTGACCTGTAGTGTCTTATGTTTTTATCTAAAAATTGAAGGAATTTTACAATGCATACCTTTTAAAGGTCAATCTTAAAAACATGGGAGAGTTAATTTTTTTTTAAGGCTGTTGACCGTATTTTCTGATTTATAGAGTGATAAAAAGAGATATCCAAAAGTTGCTCTTTAAAAACCTCGGACTCTAATATTTCAACAAAATTAAACAAAACAACTGTGGACCTGGCTTTATCGAATCTTCAGATTTGTGTTCTGAAAATATGTTCAAAGGATTACAATTTTAATATTAAAATAACATTATGCACAATAACAATTTCAGAAAACTTTATTTAAATTCCCAAATATGATGAAAGCGAAGATCAGATCTTGATTAAGCTAAGGATAAAATAATAAAACAAGAGGATAATGACAAAAGACAGAACAGACGAAACAACAGATGTAGAAGCATCACTGGTGGTAAATCTTTAAATTTCTACATTAAAATGTCTAAAAACAGCTGGACCTTTCTTATATATTTTGTTGACTTACATTATCCTAAATGTTTCCAAAAATGTTCAAACCCAGAGAAATCATGAATTTAATTCATGGTAACTTACGCCAGAGACTGAGGAAGGGAGGCGACAAACATCACTAAAAGAAATGTGAAAAAAACTTTAATACATCACTTGCTCCGTGAACATTTCTGTCTGAGTTATGTCAGATAGATTTTGATCAGCAATGGTGGTTGTTTAACAATGGAGACAAAAACTCCCATGAACCCACGCTACTCATGTCTTTTGTTTTTATTGAGAGACGTGTAGTGGCAGATATTACACACGTGTTTCAGACATTTTACTTCACATTTCATAGCACAGCTTGGGTGATGGGCACCTAATGAGGCCTGTAAAGCCAGGTTTAGGGACAATTTATACACCATGTGTGCCTGTATGGGCCCACATGTGCGTGTTTCATATCATGTGAAGTGATCCCGCATTTAAAGATGTGAATCTGATTATTTAGTGTAGTTTTTGTGAAACTGGTGCTGTGGAGATAACCTTTCCCATCCATCATGGGGTTAAATTCACGTCTAGCTTTATGTACACAGTCAATGTTCATGTTTTTAGTTTGCTAAGGTGAGGTACATATTTCCATGTAGCTGCTTACTGTAGGTGTTGACACATACAAGTGTTCTGCTGGATGATATGTAGCATCAGCTGTGTTGCCTCTTGAAAATAAGCTATGTACAGTAGCCTGTTGCTTTCTTGGGAAATATCCAACCCAAATCTCCACAATTAATGTTGACGATGTACATTTTCTGCAAACCACAGATATGTTGCAACTTTATGTCTCCTTACATTCAGTTTTCAATTTCATGTTGTTGCACCGTTGTGCGGCTCTGGTTAGGTTAAAGCAACATTATGTAGAAATTGGCCTTTTGTGCAATTTGGCGCCTCCCACAGTTTCTGAGTGCAACACCACTGTCATAAATACAAATCCCAGGTCTGTAACAATTTGTCAGAGGCAATGTAATTGCTAACTACAAACAAAACTTATCAGGTCATCACGATGTTGTGTTGAAAACTTGTATGTTGAAGTAAACATGTATGTAACACTGTCATCCTACCCTCTCACTGAAGTTACACAGTGCAGAAACAAGTGATAGAGACACCATTCATCCTATTATAAGACACTGTACCATCAACATGATTTTGAAGCTGCTATTTTAAGGTAAAAAAATTACATAATGTTGCTTTAAGGCACAAAAACAACTTGGTTAGGGTTAGGAAAGGTCATATTTTGGTGTAAAACACCTGATTTGGTCGTCGCAAACACGGCTGGAGATGTTCCAAGGTGCCCGTAAAATTGTCCAGTGGTTTCTCACTTACAAATGTTGAAACGCAGTCTTGCTGCTATGAAAGTCAAGTCGTACACATATAATGTGAGCCTGACATGACACGTATTGCACAAATGCCAATATGGTACGTATGACACATACCAATTTGAGAGTATCGGTGGTTTTCAGAAATGTAAACTGTCAGCATTTTATTCTGCCGTCTTCGTTCTCTTCCTTCTGTGAAATGATTAGTTGACTTTAATCATGCAATCATTGGACTTTCTGTGTTGCAGATTACAGATAGGAAATACTGAAAATGCAGTATTCAAGCGTCTGGCTCTGCCTGTGTCCATTGTTAACACTTGTAGTGTAATTAAATTAGTTTTATATCTCATGTTGGATCTGTGCTGAGCCAAGCTTTTATTTTGTCTTTTGTGTCATATCTGCTTCTCCAAGAATCAGACGGGTGACACAGAAGAGATGATAGCTAAAAGACTTATCAGTCATTCCAAAGAGGAGTGATCACAATGTGCAATTTCTGACTGGTGTCTTTTTTTTATATATTGTATATTAAATTGCTAAATATTAACAAATGTGATACTGCTTTCGTAATATATACTTTTGATTCTAAACCGTCAAGTTATTATTTAGATTCATATTTTGGATTAATGTATGTGAATGTTGTGTGTTGTTGCTCAGATTTCATGCCATTGCACTGTATCTTTTCTCTTGCACTATTTATTCTGTATAGAAATCAGTGATATCAGTGGGTCAATAAACTGTTTTTCATGGAGTTAACTGGTTCAGTTTGAAATAAGTCTTCTTCATTACAACCAATACCACCAATGAATTAACTATACGATAACTGTAGTATCAGGCAAATATTATTTGTGGTCTTAAGCTGAGAAATAAAGTGTCTAACAAGTCAGTTGTGATTCTGAAAGCACTGATTCTGCAGAGCTCTGCACATTGAAAGAATTTCCCAGAGCAACTTATCTGAAACAGGCCTTTTACATTTTCCCCATCTCGCTTACCTTAACTGGCGTGACTCATCTCCACTTTCTGTTCTGCCGCTCTGTGTGTTTATGATGTGGATGTGTCCGTTATACAGAGGAAATCAAGCTGTACCACACTGAGGCTATCAGCACTTTGCAGATGAGTCAGAGGCCTTAAGAATGTGTTGCGAGATGCTTTAACAGATTTGTCAGTGCTTTGAGATCACATAGTGTCACTAACAGGAGGCTGATGGACACTTTCACATAGTGATTAAAGTCAGCAAAAGATCTAGTTGCTAAAAATGTTTACCACATTTACATGTTTTCTAGTCCGTCAAGTAAGAACACAAAACACCAGAATGGACAGGAGGAATGATTACAGTGACCAATAACTGTTAAATGTACACATAGGCATGTGAGTATTGTATTTAGACAGAAGAAATATGAATCTGTCCTTTAAACTCTGTACAGCCTGATTCAGAAATTTCTCATGTATGAATCATTGTTTCATTATGAAGCAGCAGGAGAGTTTCTGCTGTCAATGAAGAGAACAAAACATGTACTTTTCTGTTCTTTGACGTTTTGGAAATGTGGACTGGAATTAGCAATGTCCCGGTGAAATGGGATATCTGTGTTCCAGACGGTCCCGTGGTCGGTTGGCCAACTGGTCCTGCTGAGGGTCAGTGGGGCAGAGGGGAGTGCTGTGAGGCAATCTGTTAGTTAAGGAGTGTTTCAGCTGGGTTTAAATATGCAGCAACGAGGCTGAAAGTGAAATGGCCATTTTATCAAATGCTGTTCTTAGAGTAAGTATAAATTTAAGGTACTACACTTGAGTATTTTCATTTATACTTTTACTCCACAAGCCTGCATTTCAGAGGCAACTGTTGTACTCTTTACTCGACTACATTTAGCTGACAACTGTAGTTGTTTCAACAACTAAGATTGAGCACAGAAGAGATTACAAAACACAATGCACTATTATAGATTAAATGACCTAACCATATATACAATTAGAGATAAAATGATTATGATGAAAATAAGGTCCCCACTGTTTGAAGCTAGAAAGGTGGCAGGGTCCGCCACATATAAATGTGTGGAGTATTGCTTTACTGATTACACTACTTTTGTGTAACTTTCACCAAAATAACCACAGATTTACTACAAGACATTAAAAAACGTAAGCTGCTAATATTGTTTTGCTACCATAGCCTGTGGCAACGTTAGCTTATGATTGGTTTTAACAGGAATTTTGCTGACTAGCTTTTAAAAAGCTGTTGATTCTTCTATTGACAGAGGCTGTATATCTTGACAAAATTCTCTGCCACGGCCGTCCTCACTTCTCACTTCTCACTTCACGTCAGCCTGTCTCTTCTGCTTGCTAGCAACGTCGTCTCTCGCTGTTAGCTAAGTGTTAGCCATAATGTTGCTTTAACCAAACCCTCTTCAAGTTACTAGTTGCAGAGAGTTCCCATACATAGATTGCTATGACTTGACTATTACGTTTTTTTTTTTGTTTGTTTTTTTGTCCTTTTCTCTTATAAACTCATAGTAATGGGAGGACAACTATTCAGTGGCGTGTGGTGTGTGTTTCTTTTTAAACATGGGGCTAATTAACATTAACATTGCTAATGCTAGTTAGCTAAACACAGAAACCACATAATACCAAAGGTGTTATACTACTGGCTCAAAAACCTTGTTAGAAGCTGGAACCAACGGTCAGAATTCTTACACAGAGATAAACAAAACAATAATTTTGGATTCACCAAATATTTTTAAATATTAATTCCTGATCAATCTTAATTCAAGAAAAATAGATACTTGTATTCTGCACCTTTCTACAAGCTCTGTATATATATATATATATATATATATATATATATATATATATGTATATATATATATATATATATATATATATATATATATATATATATATATATATATATATATATATATATATATATTTTAAATGATTTGTAAAACATTAATAAATGTTATCAATATGACCTTTAACTTGTTATGGGAGTATTTTTATGATGTATTATTAGCGCTTAAGTAAAGGAACTGAATACTTCCTCCACCATTTTCTCTGTTGGTCTGGTCAAAAGAAAGCTTTTGCACACGGTGAAAGATGATATTGTTTTTCTGCAGAGTAAACAGTGTACCCTTTGAAGGCCTGTGTGCGGTGGTGCATTGAGGTTCAGTTTTCTTTAACCCATCAGCTATTGTCTCCCTGACTGCCGGCCTGTGTGTTTGTGTGTGATTTCCCTCTTGAACTGAACCATGTCTGATGCCTTCTGCCCAATGACCCGTGCTGTCTGTTTGGGGAGCGTGACACTGGCCTTTTGTCTGTCCTCATAAGACAAGTCTCCCTGCTTGGCAGAACACAGGACTCGGGCTCAGACTAAAGCTTAGCCCATTGAGAAACTGAGAGTGAGAGAGGCTGAAAGCAGGTGCTGGTGGAGGCGTGAGGTGGCAGTTTCTCATGCATTGCTGATTTCTGACAGACCATAAATCGAATTGCTAAGACTGCAGAAAAGGGAAAGGGATTGTTTGAAGGGGAATGATAAGAAAAAAGCTTCTTCTTCTTTTGCAGACCAGCCTTTCTTAAGAAAGAGAAAAAACAAGTCAAAGAGGTGAACAGGAAATTAGGTATGTGAAGCTGTGATCTGCAGATGCAGGTCCACCACAACCCTCACATGACGTGGATTTCCGCTTTGACACACTTTGCTCCTGGCTGCACAGCAGGGCAGGGCCACACAATCGCTGAAGAGCTGCTGCAGCAGGACATGATGGTGTTTTGAGGACCAGTCTACCATGCAGTCCACCATGAATTTCAATGGACTTCAACAGCAGGGCAGTCAGGAGAATTACATTCTGGATAATACTCTGAGGAAGAAATGCTCCCTGTGGTACAGGCGCTCACTGAAGGGAAACAATGATCGACACCGGCAGAACACAGGCTCTCTATCCAGAGTGCGAAAGGTGAGACTATAAAGCTCAAAATATAGAATGTAAACACACACTTCTGCAATCAAATAACATCAAACAATACAGATTATTAGATTAAAGCTGTAACCTTTCTTAGTTTTCGAATGAGAAGCAGTTCACTGTGTAACAAAAAACACAGCATTTTCCTACAACTGGCTTAAAGCCCTTTAACAATTTTAATCTTTTGAGTTATGCAACACTATAGGATCAACATGTTCTCGCATAGTTTCCTAACAGGTTAAAAAAGAGTTTAAATTGATTATATTGTTTTAAAGAGGAACTCATTTGTATTTCTCCTTTTGCAGCCCAAACTAAGCCACTCCAACTCACTGGTGGATTACTCTGACCCACAAAGGTAAATATATCAAACCTGATCAGCAATGTACTACATGCAAAAAATTATTCAATGTACTTTCTTTGTTTTTTAAATAGAAATAAAACCTAAAATGTTGTTTTTCTCTTTTTTTTTTGCATTTTCCTCTTTTGCACAGGATCACAATTGCACTGGAAAAGCAAGACAATGAATCATTTGGTTTTGAAATTCAGGTAAGTTTAAGATCAATAACATACAATATGCATCATTGTCAAGCCTTTAAATCTCTGATTCTAGACTCATTTCTACGCCCACTCAAAGGCTTTTTGTGGCAGCTCTCCCTCTTTTCTTTAGCAACTAAATGTGCTTCTTGTTGCAGACCTATGGCCTGCAGCTGAAGGACAGCTCTGCAGTGGAGATGTGCACGTTTGTGCGCAAGGTGCAGGAGGACAGCGCAGCTGAGAGCGCCGGCCTGACCGCAGGTGAGCCACCCACATCCTCTGCACATGCTTTCACACACGCACAAAACTGTCAGACCTTATCATACCTTTCAGTTAAACATAAAGATTGACAGATATGTCACTTAACATGTACACGTTATGGTCCACCCACCCACCCACACACATACGCACATAGTGATGGACAAATATAATGCATGTCATGTTGTCTTCCCGTAACTGACGAGTTCCTGTTTTTTGCATCCTCATTTATTGTAGGGGACATCATCGTCACTATAAATGGTGCCAGTATTGAAGGGTCATCTCATCAGCACATACTTGATCTGATCAGAGAATCAACCAACAGCTTGAAGTAAGTAACAGAAATGACTTCAATGACAACAGAGGATAACCTGCATAGAAATAAAAAACACTACTCTGGTGATCGTGTAATTAACTATGTGTTATAATATGATTGCAGGATGGAGACTGTATGTGGGAATGTAGTGAAGCAGATAGAGCTGGAGAAGAAGATGAATCTGCTGAAGGTGAGTCTCTCAGATCCTGCCCTTGTTCACTGTTGAAAGACTGCAGCTCTGTAGTTGTATTAAGCAACCTACTAAACCATTCAAACCTTCCTGGTAATAATGAGAGCAGAGCTGCCACACTGTAGTTAATTACAGGTTGACCTACTGCTGCACCACAGTGTGAAACAGCCTAACATTTCACAACTAAACCGACACAGCAGCTTTCATACTGAGGTATTGTTTTTGCAGTGGTGGAGGAAGAATTCAGATCCTTTCTTTACAGGTGCTATTTGTAAGAAAAGTTGATTTTTGAGTCTCAATCCCAACTCGTTAAATAATGACACTTTATTGAAAAAAACAAACAACTTTTCTTATAAATAGCACCTTTAAGTAAAAGATACTTAAAGGAGCAATATGTAAGGATTTTAGTTGAAAACTCAACATGTGGCCAATTCATACGTATTGCACCCTTAAGTAAAACTATGTTACTATAACCAAGAAAATGTAATTAAACATGGATTATGTATGTCCTCTGGCAATTAAAAATGTAGGATTTTTAAGTAGAAGAATATTCTCAGCACATAAAGAAACACTTAAAGGGTAACTCCACCTGAGTAAATGCACTTCTAACATTCCACCTCTGTGTATTTGAATGTAAACATTTTGAGTGCATTTCACTGGAACTCAAGCCGCATGTTTTTTTGTTTGCCTTTACAGCAATCACTACGCGAGAAGCTGATGGAGCTGCAGGCACTTACAGTACAGGAAAAACGCCTGATGCGAGGTGAGAGAATTTGTCGAACCACAGCACTTCCTTTCTCACAGCCGTTGTCCTCTTTCTGAAGCTACTCTGCCTTTGGTGTGAATTGAAGAACAACCTCAAGATAAACTAGAAAAAAGGAGTTCCCCTGAGAAATGAGCATATGAAGCTGCTGACGAACTTCCTGCTGCAAACTTCTCGCCAGCTGCAACTTTTACTCACTTTGTTTTGTTTTCCAGGTAACTTGAACAACAGCAGCCTCCACCTCTCAATGCACTCCTCAGTGAGCTCCCCCGCAGGCCGACGTGGCCGCCGTTTCTCTAGTGACAGCAGCTACAGGAGCGCGATGACAGATGACAGTGACCAGGCCAGTGTGTTTGGGGATCTGAGCTCTCCCGGCCCCTTCAGTGCAGCCAGCACCACAGACGATGGCTGCTTCTTCTCCAGAGATTTCACCTCACAGTCACAGGACAGCCCCGGCAGTTTCTCGTTGAGCAGCAGCCATAATCACCAATCCCTCGGACGCTCCAGCAGCTCCAGCTTGGCCGGCAGCAGCAGCTCCCTCTCGCCTTCCTGGGAGGAAACGAGGATCTCCTCCTTGTTTGGCACCCTGCCCCGCAAGAGCAGGAGAGCCGCCAGTGTCCGCAAACACATCTTCAAGTTAATTCCTGGACTGCAGCGATCAGTTGAAGAGGAGGAGACGGGAGCAAACACCTAGTGACATGTTGTTCAAATGCTGCTAGTTTCTACTTGATAGAAAGAGTTGGCATGGTTTCTTCTGCTCCGAACACGATGTAGAAAGACATAGACACTGTAAAGAAGTCTTTCAGCACACTTAAAGGAAGGGGTTAACCCTCCATAAAGAAATAAGTGTTTGCTTTTCAGGGGACACAGAGATGAGAGACATTGTGGCACTTGGCATTTGTCAATGTCAAAGTTTACCCTCGAGGGCCCTGAGCCTGACTCACTGCTTGGCACAAAAGCATTATGATGGAAATATAAAATGTTCTCCCTTTGAACATGTGTTTGAATGAATGTATATACAAGATATGAGTGTGATCAGCATTAATCATATCAGCTGTATTCATGTAGCACCCTCAATTTTAAAGTGAGACTATACTACTGACCTAAAATACACAAGATGAGAACCATTCACTTTTCAGGTCAGACACGCATCTAAAAGCCACTTCTGCTACGTTCAGGTGCTGAAAACCAAAACCAAACCTCTGCTGTGAATAGATGGCTGCTGAGCTCAAAACAGGATGTGGGTACAGGAGGTACTACTTAACTGTTTTCATTTCTAAAGCTATTTTCCGGCTGCACACAACTTAAAGGCTGAAATGTTGTCTTGTAAAGTCTGAATGTAGATAATGGTCACGCTTTATTTTTATGTGTATGCAAAAGACCTGCAATAAAAAACATGTAAAATCTTTCAAACCCACCAGTGTTTTCCTTCAGATACCTGTGAATGATGCACACTCCCTTTCAAGGTGCAATTTCAACAGGAATGGTGTGACTTATTAAAGAGTGATGCAACTATTACACATGATTTACTCATAAAGAGAAATAAATGTTATTCTGGGGGGGTGCACAATAGCTGTCAAAGATGAAGCTATAAAGCTTGAGAATAGAAACCCCCACGCATTTCCTGTAATAAGTCTCACTTCTTTGGTTTCCTGCTGCTGCTTCTGCTGAAAAAGACAGACAGACAGAAAAAAAGAAAACTCTATAGTGGGTCATTGTCAAATTATGATAAATTAAACCCTGTTTTCATGCACCTGATGGTTACCATTTACAAAAAATTTTTTTTACAGAAGCAAAACTGAGAAAGATAACATTCAAATAGTTTGCAATGAAGCAGAAAATAAAATGGTTTAATGGGCTGATATATGAACATTTGTCACAAGTTGTCACATCCTTTATTTAAAGGTCCAGTGTGTAGGATTTAGGGCTTTCTAATGGCAGAAATTGAATATAAAATTCATGATTATGAAATAATGATGAAAAAAATCTTTTCACACTGTTTTCATTTGTGTATAATCACCTGAAACTAAGAATTGTTGTGTTTTCGTTACCTCAGAATAAGCCTTTTTTTTTTTTTTTCCTTTTTCCACTCAGTCCGCCATGTTGCACCGCCATGTTTCTCCAGTAGCCCAGAACAGACAAACCAAACACTGGTTGCATTTTCCCATTTTTATACTTCACCTTTAAGTAAAGTACTAAAATTACTTTGAAATACAAATGAAAGTCCTGCAAGTACATACTGTGTATTTAAACTTTCAAAAGTAAAAATAGTGGTTTTACAGTAAAATGTCCATTGATATATTATTATATATGTCATTTTTAGATGGTCACTGCTGATGCATCAATGTGTAAGCAACTGTCAAGCTGGTTGAAGCTTGTGTTGGTAAAAGGGAGCCGGGGAAGGTCTTATTTTTCACTGCAAGTTACAATCTGCTCACATATGGCCATTAAAAAAGTGATTCATCCAAATGCTACAAATTGTTACATAGAGCCCCTTTAACCACTTTATACTAATTTAGATGGTACAGTCCAACCTCTGGGTCGGGCACCTACAAAGGGTAACAAGATAGATCTGAGGGGACATGAGATAATTAATGGTGGAATGCAAACAAGTTCTGTGCTACAAATCTGCAATCATTTTCTGTTGTGTAAAACTCTCTCTTTGTATCTAAATCAGATAAAAGATGTATTATTTCTGTATTAAAACAAAAGGATGACTATAAAAGACTATATATTTGTTAAATACAGTATTTTATTGAGTTGTGTTGTTTCCAATTATGTTCAAACCAGAGAAATCTGTAATTTTATTCAAGTTAACGTGTCATTTGGTCGCCTTTCGCTGTAACTTCTGAGGAATCATCAGCTGATACATCAGAAAGTGAGGAAGGAAGTCAGCAAACGCGATTAAAGATAACATGAATAAAACTTTAATGTATTACCTCATCTACCAACATTTTTCCCTGAATCATATCAGATGAAGACGACAACTCCCACGTCGCCTCACGACATCACCAAACTACGACTTTGGTTTTGACTGAGAGCCCCCTCATGGCAGCAATTACATTGCGTTTAAATTAAACCATTTGAGAAGTTTAAAGGAGGAAAGTATTTTTGATGAAAGAGTTAATGGATTTTCCACCTCTGTGCTCACGTTGTGTGCACATAACGTACATTTCCTAAATGTTATGTCAGCATTTCAGGTTCCTTACTTAAGATGTGAAGGTCTTTGTGCCCTTAAATCCCAAGACATAACACGGCTTAGCTCCAGCACAAGACAACTTTGGTTCAGGCGGTGATATACTGTAAATAAAACCTATAGGAGAATGTTAATCCAGACTCAAAATGCTACAGAGTGATGGTGGTCACCCAGCAGAGATTATTAAGGAATGAGCACAATCGCTTCATGTGCAGATGCCAGAATCACAAAGAGTCTTTGTTGGAGCCACAACAAAACCCCTGTTCTTCTGTGATTCGACGCGTACACAGAATTACATGGTACTACTGAGCACGCAACAGAGCTTGATCATGCACGATGGATTCTTTCTTCACTCTTTGACAATGTGGGAAGGAACAAGGAGCAGACGATGTGACAATGCAAAGTCGGCGGCTGCTTGATTCAACAAATGATCTGCGCAAAGCGACTAAAAGCATTGGAGATTGACTACTTTTTCATATCACAGGGGGAAGAAAAACAGACACATGGAGACGGCGACGAGCACAATGCCTCCAAAGGCCCCGAGACTCACAGTAGATGAAGACGCACTGGCATCACAGGTACTGGAGATCATCGGGGGCTTCACTCTAGAGGCCCTACAGACCCTGAAACCTGAAGAACGAGAGGTGTGGTTAATGGAGGAGGGAGACGACTCTGTGTTTTACAGCGATGAAGACGAAGCTCATCAGGACATAAAAACAAGAACACCTTGTGAGTTTGGTGCCAGTGGGTGCAAGCGACTTGTCAACAGTGTGTCAGCTGATGAACCAGGAGAACAATCCATTACTGACAAAGACAATTCAGAGATGGAGAAGGAAGTGACTCAGCAGATCATTCTAACTGAAAGAGGAGAGGAAAAGCAACCAAAACCTGAACCTACAGATCAGACAGATGCTGCCGATCCAGGAGAAAAGTCTTATTTTACTCCAGAGACGTCTGTAAGCACCTGTGGAGACTCTCTGCAGCTTATCTGCACAAGTGCAGACATGCAAACAGAGTCAGAGCAAAATAAAGCTGCAGAAAAAGGTAAGAGGATTTAAATTTATTGTGATAAAGAGGGAGTTTTGTGTTTTTCTGCAAAACAGACTATTCCTTTCTTTTTCTTTTCAGCGAATCTACCAGTAGAGGAAGAAGAGGTGGTGCAAGACACACTGACACCAAACCTTCAACCCTTTGATGTCACTAACGAGGAGACTCACACAAGGCTGAATAGGGAGGCAGAAGTCCCCGAGCAGATGTCTGGTGCTGAACTCCAGATATCAGGTGACAGGCAGCTTCAGGTGGAGCGGGAGTGGGAGCCGGCGCAGGAGCACGACGTCCACGCTCCTGTGGGGTTTCATCAAAACCCCAGACCGGGCTACTCCACTCTGCCTCTGCCAAAGAAACCCGGTCCTCACCAGAAATCCTTCGACCACCTCTCTTCCTCCTCCAAATACAGCACCGTGTCCTACCGCAAGATCCGCAGAGGCAACACCCGCCAGCAGATCGACAAGTTTGAGTACATGATGATGAATTTGTAAGAGCAGGAAAATGAATACTACTGGGCATTATCCATAACACAAAAATTACTGTTTCACATGGTTTACATATTTATGTTGTAAAAAACTACTTGCAGATGGTACTGAAAGTCTGTAATGTAACTCTCCACATGACATTTCTAGTCAACAACCATCTCATATGTAAGAGGTACTTTGTCTTTGACTGTTTTAGGAGGGAAAAGACTTGTTATCTAAGGCAGGTATCTGAACAGTAGATTAAATAAATAAGAAGCTCAGGGCTTGATAATCCTACCGATAATAAGTAAGATGTAGTTTGCTGGTAGAGCTTCAGTATCTTAAAAGGTACTGTATGTCATTTTGGGAAAGAAATTGACTGATTCTTTTTTGCCTAAACAAACTAAATAAACTCTGTTTTCATGACTGAATAAACAAACTGACCTTAGAGGACAACACAATTTCATATTTGTTTGCTTTGTTTATATGTGGCGGACCCTGCCACCTCTCTAGCTTCAAACAGTGTTCTGGGGACCTTATTTTCCTCTGAGAAAACAGCTTGTTTATTCAGTTCTGGAAAAAATAAATATTTATGAGTTTGTATTATTACCTCAGTAATATTGTAAATATCAAAATTCTGAGTTTGAATTTATTCTCCAAAACTACACAGTGCCCTTATGGGGTGAGACTGAGAAGTGAAACTACTATGGGAAGTATTTTTGAATGATTTGCTAAACATACTGTACATACATGTCCTAATGAAGCAAATAAAAAGAGATAAATGCTATTAAAATCTTTATCTTCATTATTCCATTCTACTTCCTTAAGACAAAAAAGCATAACCTTCAATATGTGGTTAAAGAGTTTGATAACAATCATGAAATCACAGCACAGATTTATTGGGAACTTTGAACCAACACTTCCCTCTAGTGACGAGAAGAAATTCATACAAAAAGGGACATTATTCACAAACCTTCACCTACATAATGCATCATTTAAAATCAGAGAAGCAGCTGTTTCACCCAAGTGCCTCATCAAACTTAAAGTCCACGACATCTGGAAAAGATGACGTCTGTGTTTCATACAAATGAATAAATTCTAAATTACATGCAATTAAACTCATTATTCAGTCCCAGCAGAGCAAACACACGCAAAAAAACAACAACTTTTTACATCTCAAATTTATGAGGCACTTGTTAATCGTTTTTATCTTTGGCAGTAACATGATGTTGAGCTCAAGAACTGACAAGATGGAGTGTTCTTCCACAGACATTCATCTGAAGCCCTTTAGTCATGCCAGTAGAGCAAACTTGTGTCCAACTCTTAATAAAAACAGAGAAGATGCACTCTTTCCTCTGGCACTAGCGTTCAAACTCAAGGTCAGTCCGTGCTGACATGATAAAAGGACATTAGACACATTGCACATCCCTACCCCCTCCGCTTTACACCACGCATAAACTGCCACCAAGGCGGTTCCCACCTCCTCTGGACAGTCGTGTAGTCCTGTCCTGTAGTGTGAGGTCTCCACAGTCTGTGTTCTGTCACATAAAACTCTTTCCTTAAGTCTCATCACAGAGTGTGGTAGTGTGTGAACTGCCACTTTTGGAAGGCATTGCTTGTTTCACATGGGTTCAGGCGAAGAGTGTCACCCTGAGGCCCCGCCTCCAGGCACATGTGGTGGGACACAAACTCTGCTATAAGGTGCTCCGCCTTTGCAAAGACAAAACAGGAAAGGTAATCAACGAACAAGGCTGCAGATTCTTTAATTCTACTGCACCCGTTTTAAAAGTGACAGCAGCTTTTTCAGTCCTACTGAATTAGAAGCAGGTCGGTCCGGTTTGAAATCCAGAGACTAAAATGAGTGTTAAGAAAAACAAAGGAATGTAGACAAAGCAAACCCAACCTACCAGAGCAGAGTTGGAGGATTTGTGGAACCAGCGTTGTTCAGCCCTTGTGTTGTCACATTCCTGTAAAACAAAGCCGCTGCCCTTGCCTTGGGGAGCGACACAAACGTCCTGCTGGCGAACGTTTCTCATCCAGGTGTAATTAAAGTGCTGACTCTGAGAGAAAGAGAGAGAGGAGTGACGAGGATGTAATTATGCTTCATGAAAACTGAAAGATTTTGAAGGATGGCTCAGTGAGGCTGCTCTGAATCCAAGAGGACCACATTCAGACAGGCTTGGCCTTGTCTTGGACTCCACCCTTGTTTATCGTGGCTTGGGTCCTGCCCGGATTTGTCCTGATCTTAGTCTATTCCTGGATATTTTTGTTATGGCCCCCTACAATTACCACAGTCACAAGGCCAGGATTGCACTATCTGTGCATATGTTCCTAAGAAACACAATGAAACATTTAAGAAATTTGTGAAGCTGCTACAAGGAACTTCCATTTTTGTTGATTGTGGTGGCTCCTGCGTTTATAAGCTGTGTGAGCACCATTGCCTCCTGTGGTAATGATCTTAATAAAATATAATAGATAATAATTAAGTTGTCGTGATCACTGTTGTGCTCATCTGACAGCGATCATAAAATACAGCAGCAGACAATAAGATGAAGTTGCTTTAAAATTAGGCTCCAAAGCACAAATGTCTCGACTCCTCTCTTCTCAATTCCTTTCCTTGTTTCCTTGTTTCCTGTGCTCGCGTCTCATGGGGTGAGGGGAGAGGAAGTCATAAAAAATAGTTTTAATTTTATGAGTTATACGACCCAGATAAAGGGCTTACCACACCAAGAACAGTCACTATAAAAATAACCATAGTGATAACAGTGCGAGCATCCACACTGATGAACGCTAAAGGTTTGTAGACAGTGGCGCTAAGCACACTCTGCATGCTCCAGCTGTGCCAGCAGCTTAGATAAAAAGGACATGAGCTGATGAGCTGTTAGTGTTGCATGTTACACAGAGAAACATACAAAGATAAAACCTGGAAAGGAAAAAGCTTTATGAAATTCTTAAGAGAAAGGAGTTAGGGGAATCCAACACTTTGTAACAAGACTTGTCGACTTTGAAGACAAATTTTTGTTACACTTTTGTATGAGTCAACATCAATTATCCTGGCGATTGTCAAAGAGGACATGAGAATAGACGAAAGCAAACTTCAGATACCTCATCACCTGCCAAAGATTGATTGGCAGTATGTCTCAGGTAAAATTATGTTTTTTAATGTGTAATTTGCGGCCTCATATTATGTTATATAATCGTTTAATACGTTGGATAAATATCCAAGAATGAGTTATTAGAGTAGACTATCTAAAAAGTGTCTCTTAAATGCCATTGTCTTTATAGTTGTGGACTCCACTTGGGTTATGGAGCCTTTTAAAAAGATCTATTTATTGTTTTGGTATAGTTATCATTCTTTGTGTTGACGGTGCTCAAATCTGAATTCGACCCCGTGACAGGCATTCAAAGTAACTATAATAACTAAATAGAAATGGCCAATCTCGTTGCTGATGGTCTTGTTTGCTTATGTAGGTCATCTAGAGGAATCAGTATTAAATTATGACAGTTTCATAAACTGTTAAAAACTGTTTAAATACAATAAAGACACCTACCTGCTTGCTGAGATCACACGTCTCAAAGAGCAGAGAGCCTTTCTGCAGACTGAGGCATTTCCTTAAGCCACGATTAAAGATCTGCAAGAAAAAATGAGATAACAATTTTACAGAAGTGAAACAACAGAGCTGCAAACATTTGTTTAATCATGAAAACTGGTCTCATTTCCTTGATTGAATCCTGACAGAAAGCTTTAATAGACAGCTACTCTTTGTTCCAAAGGAACACAATCACAGTCTCTGTTTGGGTCGATTTAGTTAAGGGGTTCCCAGCAGAGATAACAATAGCTTCATAGAGAGAAGGAATAACAAGCTTTCTTTTTTAAGAGCTGTTTTGGGGAAAAGTAAACAGAGATTACTCATGTACATACCAGGCCTTCAGCTTTGGCTAAGGGAGCCTTCATATCTGGATACACGTTCTCCAGGTACCACTTGAAGCTATTGCATTTGAGCCTCTTTCTCAGCTCGATCTGATCGGTGAGGTTGCCGATGACGATGGCCTTTTTATCCACCAGGTGATGGTACCCGTGACCGTAGAAGAGGTCCTTGTACTCGTCCAGCCAGACCTCCGCCACCCTCGCCAGGTTACGCTCCACCGTCTTCTGCCTGTCCTTGGGGAATTTGTAAGGATTCTGTCCTCGGAAGATGTGACCCACTCGAGAGCAGGGGATGATCTCGATTTCCCCTCCGCACATCCAGATCTGTTCATTTAGGAATAGGTGTCATGTGAGAGATGTTCTAGGGAGTTCCCAAATACCTGTGGTTTGAATTCATATGAGTGAGATACCTTAAATGAAATCTCCATGTTCTCCCCACCCCACACATCAAGGCCAGGATCATAGGAACCAAGCTCATAGAAGTACTTCTTGTCTATGGAGAACAGGCCTCCAGCCATAACTGGACATCTGTAGAAAAAAAATATCAATAAACATGCAGAAAAAAAAAAAAAATACATAAATGAAATAATAATAATAATAAATTATTATGAAAATTGAGTGTTTAGGTACCTGATGGGATCTGAGATTGTCATGTTGTGCTTCTTAATGTACTCGTCTGGTATCGCACTCCAGCCAAACACCAGAGGCCACTTGAAAATACCTCTCTGGAAGTTGTCAACCAGCATATAACTGCAGAGAAAGAGCCAGAACAGAAGCTCCAATGTCACACAATGAACATTCCTGTAGAAAACATGATCACACCACTTGTATGGCATCTCTGTTACTCTAATATGACAGTGTTGAGTCACCTCATGTCCTTATCACTGATGACTTCAATAACTGGACAGGGCACCTTCTTGCGATCCAGATAGACTCGCTCCAGCAGGGGCTCTAGCCAGCCCACGTTACATTCAACATGGGAGTCGAGGAAGGTAAGAACCTCACCTAGATTAGAGGAGAGTCAACATCCTGCTGCAGTTAAACAAACAGACGTATCGGTGTTTTAACAGTGCAACCCTTGGAGCACGTGACAAAGAGTACTTTGAAAAGATAGTATTATGCATGGAGTGTACCTAACATAAACACTCAATCAGTATTATCACAAAACCAAAAAGTGAAGATTACACTGTTAATGTGTGAGAGAAGAGCAACTGGACATGTTTCTCTTTTGCCATTCCATTTTTTTAAGCCGCCAGGCTTTCTTTACTCAGTTTAACATTCTGTAAATAATCCTCGAGAGCCAATAAAACACGCCCTATAAACTGGATGTTTATTTGCAGCATGCCTCTGTCCATGTCATATTATTAAGCATAATATGTGAGCTTGTGCAATGAGACAAACCACATCTCAAATTCTACGAGTGTTGACATCTTGCACAAATCACACAGTTATAATACACTGCAGTTTGCACAATAGGAGTAAATAACTCATCACATATACACACTAGAGTTTTCAGTGTAACATTTATAAAAGAGTACCAAGTTTTATTTGTCACAATAGTGTGAATTCTGTTGCTGTCTTATTATTTCTTTGAAATGAACCACCCCTCTATCGCCTTTACACGTACGTATGTATATACCAAGCGTTAAAGACACTGATGACATTAAGTAATAATCAAAGCAGTGCTTACCTTTGGCTACAGCAGCTCCAGCCAGCCTGGCTCTGATCAGGCCCTGCCTTTCCTTCAGACGGATGATTCGCACTTTGGGAAACTGGGACATGTACTTATCCAGTGGCTCCTTCAGATTGTCTGACAAAATATTACATATGATCTTACAACGCTGAAAACAGACACAAGTGCATACAGCTCAAAATGTTAATTTCTAATTACAACCAATGAGGTTAAACTTGAAAAAACTACTAGAAACCAAATAATGCTTGAACCTCTATAACCAACTAAGTACTTTTTACTCTAATATAGTTTATATTGACATATGAGCGGACATACTTTGTGTTGAAATGTTAACCTTTGCAGGTGACTTAAATGCTCTAAATATTACCATGTGCTCCAGGCTCGGCTGAGGACTTTTTTGGCTACATTAAACAGCTATAACTGATGATATCAGCTTATAAAAAGATATTGGCATATGAAAATATGTCAATATTTGTGCTGAGTCATGTAGAAACTGTGCCACCATTAAGTAGTTTGTCCAACTGAGAGGACAGTCTTACTCATTTTCTGATAGTTTATCTTTCTACTGTGGTCACACCTCTTTCACACTCAGAGGCCATCTTTGGGGCAGGTACTCACTCATCTATTTAGCGTCATGTGTGATATGTACTATCAAGCTGATGAAGGCTAAGTGCTGAAACACGTTTGTTTTTTAAAGAGAGGACTGTCAAGTTTATTATTGTAGGAACATATGTCCATCGCCTCTGCATTACATTGAGGCCCTGTTGTTCTTGTTAACCCCTTTCATCTGGATGAAGACGATTTACAGGCTACAGGCTGCCACCTTATCTCCTGGCAGAGAGGACAGTGTTCTCCTGGACCATAAAGACTTCAAATGAAGACAGTTTTAATTAATTTACAACTAAACTCCCATTTTTGAACTTACTTTCCCCTCCAAACAGATAAATTGTTCCCTCACAGAGTGGACACCAGACACCTTCTGACGTGTTGTTCTATGCTATTACTCTGTCTTCTGTTATTTACGACTCACTATCTGTGGGACATTCCATTCAAATGGCCTCTGTATTCTTCCAGATTTCAGACCATTTCTAATTAACCATTAAGTCAGTATCTCACTCTCTTAATTCTAACCAATTAAGAAACAGTAAAAGAAGTTCATAAAACTGATCTTTTTCCCGTTTCTCTACGATTAAGATTGACTGAGATCAAGTTTTAATGTTTAATCTGTCCTGTGTTCGGTGGAACCACAGCACCTCCTGATGGTGAGTCCTGGTACAGTTGGACGAGAAATATTCTGTTTAATATGTTCATGGTTATAACCAGTAAATGACTCTGATATGTCTTTGTTTTAACAAGTATTAAGCTGAAATATGTATAATTAATGTTTAATCACGTCATAATCATTTTCATGATAGACAACGTACATCTATTAAGCCATGGTGAGAATCTGTGAGAAGGTGAAGCACTGTTTTGTAACGTTTAAATCTTGGAGACAAAAGCCGGTAAGCCCCGCCTAGACACGCCTCGATTTGCAAATAATAAAACGGAGAGATCACGTCTCTCGAGTCGGTTTTTAGTTTTTCAGTTTTGTAGTTTTTGACTTTTAGTCCAGTTTGAGTTTTGTTTAAGTTTTCTTTTGTTTTAAGTTTTTCTTTTGTAACTTATTTTTGAAGCTCTTTACTTTACTTTGAAACACGCTCCAAGACAGCGATCTCAACAGAAGTGCTCACGCGTTGATTTTTCTCACTTTATATTTTTCGCAGTATTGATTAGCTTCTTTTATTAAGTTTGTACCAGAACAAAGTTCTGTTTTAATTTGTTTTATACCGTTAAGTATCGTAACCTGCTTTTGAAGAAGTGAACTTAATTTAGATTATCTTGCATTAACTAACAACGGAAGATCCGCCTGATCAACGTATCATCCTCAGTTATTTTATTCAAGAAGTTAAATTTAGTTTACAAAGTCAGAGCCTGAAAACCACTCGAAGAAACGAAGAAGAACATCCTTATCACAATCATCATCACGACACTACAGCAACTTGCTGTGTCCGAGACCGTGCAAGCGGTTTCCAACGAAAGACAGACTCTTTGACAAGCCCCCATCGATCGCTAGCGGTACCATCCCGCTGGGCACTGAGCCAAGATCTGCACCGGATCGGTACGGGACCAGCTGCCCTCTTCCTAAGACAGCGGACCGAGGTGCCCGACCGACTGATACCGGACGAGCTGACCCCCGGCCATTGGACCGGGACTGCCAGCTAGAGCCGCAAATCACCCGAGGGAATCCGCTGCCGCGGACTCCGCAACTCTGCTAAGAAAGTAGGCTCTCCATCACTCACAACAGCTGGATTCACACATGATACATGAGATGGTCTATGGCTCTGGTTCTGATCTTTTAGCTTAAGAGAAATTCGGTTAGGGTCTCGCTAGTATTAAAATTACTACCGTAATATTTAAATGCTTCAACCTAACTCGTGATCTCACCATCAGCCCATATTCCACTAATAACCCATTACTTAGTTATTTCACATTTCCTGTTACCTGTTGTTATTCATTTAAATTGCCATTTCATTTATTTGACCTGAATTATTTAGTCAATAAACATATTTAACCGTATGTCGTTGTCTGTGCAGGTTTGTTTTTAATGTGGAGAACCGATGGATATGTGTAGAATTCACTACTTCATTTATGAGATTGAATAAATTGATCTGAAATTGATTAGAATTGATACAAGTTAACCTTGTCTAGTCGAATTTGATTAATTACCTCCGGATTATTCAAATAGACAAAACAACGGAGGTGGTGCCCCATTAACGAGTGTTTTATTAATCGCCAATGATTAATAAATTACATTTATTATTAGTGTATCTCCTACATTATCAACTGTAAAATGTCTCGCTCAGTACATTACTCTTTGTGACAGCTCTTTAATCTTTAATAACCACATTTCAGGGATAGCTCTCAAAACTATTTCTGAATGTTGTGTAATTATGCAAATAAAAATAAAAACTTGTCACATAACTCTTCTACAATTCTCTCCAACACACCACTGTTGTACAATAAGTTATCATTTTGGTGGACTTGCTTTGAAACTCACTGTGTGTAAATTCTCAAAAATTAAGAATTTGATGTATTCATGTAAATATATAAGTAAATGAATAATAACACTTGATATGTTGTTATCTTTTTTGAACTCTTAAATGTTGTACTTGCTTTGGCCTAACTAATAGTTTCTGCGAAACTCTAGTGTTAAATGAAGACTGCACTCTAAAATAAACATGACTGTCAAAGAGGGCTCTTAAGTAACACCATTTTTACAAAATCTGCATTGATTGAAATATTATAAAAAAAATTAAACAAAGGCATTCAACATTTTCACAAAAAAGACCTATAAAGCCAGAGACATAAATGACCATAAAATTGGTAAAGAGGTGCAAGAAATTTCAATATAGTCAGAAGAGTGAGGTCTTATTATAAAACAAATTATCCTATTAATGCTGTACATATTAAGTTTGCCCACAAAAGTTTAAGCTTTAAACAAGGATTATGCCGGTAAATGTGATCTCTTTTTGACCAGCTAAAAGCAAATAACCTCTGAAATGAATTTTAGTAGCAATTAACTTGTGCTTTAGCTGCAGATGTCAGTTTTTACCCCCCCCCCCGTGGAGACCCATTCAAGCTAACAGTTACCTTTGGTGCTGAAATCATCCACCAGAATGATCTCTTTGAGGAGGTGTGGCGGAGATCTGTTGATCACACTGTGCACAGAGCGGAGGAGCGTGGACCACACTTCATCCACGAAACAGAAAATCACACTGGTGGAGGGCAAGTCATCGTGGACCAGATTCTGTGCACACCTGCAAAACACAGCAAGGAAAAAAAGAGAATTCAGCGTGGCTATCAGAGCAGTCTGAGACAAAAAAATGTGCAGAAGACAACAACGACTTACATCTCTGGCCTGGTGTCCGGGATGGCACGGTCCACTGGGATCTGATCACTCAGGTAGACATTAAAATGCCCTTCGTCCCATCTCTTCCTCACCTCTGCGTCTTCGTTGCTGGCAACAAGTGCCGCCTGACCAAACTGGCCCACAGCGTTGGCATTTCTGGGAGAGATAGTCGCATCCAGAGCAAGCACTTTATGAACACCTGATTTCCTTTTTGAGTTGCTCTTAGAGTCGTCTCCTGCTTGGATCTTGACTGCAGGTTTCGGGATTTCCTTCACTGGATTCAGATCACTCTCGTCGTTCCTCTCAACATGTTTCTCCTGTGCTTTATTTATTACCTCCTTAGCATTTACATCCTTCTTTGGAGGTTTGGATGTTGCTTTAACAGGGCGTGCCTTCTCAGCCTGAGGCTGGCCCTCTTTTGTTCCAGTCTTGCTCTTGGATTCATCTTTGACTTTTTCATTTGTCTTTAAATCACTTTTGTCCAGAGCGCTTTGCTCACCAGCTTTTAAGAGTCCCTTCTTTGACGTTGGTAGCGGAGCATGTTTGTTTTCCTGAACACCAGGTAGCACTTGGGTTTTATTAGACTCTGCTACAGGTAACATGATTTTATTAGAACCATCTATTACATTACTTTTCTCGAATTTTGTCTCATTCAGATCCAAGTTTACTACCTTCTTCTTTGCAGGAACATCCTGCTTTGGTGTGACATTTTCTCTACCTTCAGGGGGAACATACTTAGGTTTGACAGTCTTGGAAACTTTATCTCCTTCTAACTTTTTATCCCACAACTTTTGGTCCTTGCTCTTGCCTCCCTGTCTGTACACTTGGGCTAGTTTGCTGCCTGCACTGAGTGGTCCTTTCCCAGCTTGTGTCACATCCAAGTCCACCCTCTCAACTGGGTGTTTAAACCCCCTCTTCATCAGCTGTGTGGTCCTGGACTGCTGCTTGAACATCTCCCTTTCTCTTATCACGCTCTCCTTCAGCAGCTGACTGTTCACGTCGTTTAATGACATGCGGAGCGCAGCCATGTCAAACAGCAGCCAAATGACAGAAGCAATGAACACAAATGCGAGTACCCTCCCACTCCCCCTTAAGTATCTCCTAACCTTCATCATCATTATTTTTTTTTTTTTTTACAAAGGAAATCCACGTGAAAATGCAGAAAACGTCAAAGTGTCATGCTGTGAAGGCCACTTCTGGGTTTGCTTTTCTTTGGAGAAGTTAGCTGCCTGCGTGGCATGCTAAAAAAGTAAGGAGCAGCAGCGGTAGTCGGTGTTGTCAGTCAGAAAACACCACAGGGCTTGACACCCATAGCTCCAGCAGAGAGGCACAATGTGAAGTTATTTTCTCATACCGTGTCGCTGCGGACATCTTCAGCCGCCGGGGGACATCAGTTACGTCCGCTGCGCAAAGTTTACCCAACTTCTGCGTCACCGAAAGAAAAGTTAGCTCAAGTTGTCGGTTTCTTCTCTGAAATCTCCACGCCACAACTTTGACCGACACACAGTTTTGTATGAGGACGTAGCAGCCAACTTCCACCTTGTCAGTAAACTCTGATTGGACAGATTGACAGGAAAGTCTCGGCCTACACGGAGCTAACAGCAAGCTAGCCGGAGAGAGCTAGCGCGCTGCAGGAAGTGCGGTGTTGTACCTTCAAAATAAAGCACTCACCCGGACAGGCGTGGGATCATGTTCCAGGTAGATATTGGGTCATGGATGTACTAAGATGTTGACTCCACCCGCTGTTATTGAGCTTTCGGTCATAAATGCATAATACATACTAAATTGATGTTTGTTTTTCTTCAACATTTATTTATATTATATTATTTGCATTGTATTTGGTTAAAGGACAATTCTTCACGGTAGCATTTAGACATTTTCACCCTGATGAAGACCATCTGATATGATGACTGAAAGCTCCAGAACAGCTACACCTGCTAAATGGACCTTGTTGGAATTTTCTCAGCTGCTGTTTCCAACGTTGAGTTTTAGCATATTGCAAAACGTTGAGAAAACAAACTCATCACTATCCATTTAGCAGTCATTTAAGTTCAGTTTTCTGACTTCTCTTTGTGTAGAAGTGCAGAAAAGAAGGTAGGATGGATGATTTGATTAGTGTTTATTCTGATTATCACAGTACTAAACATAGGACTACATTATTCACTTTCTTTACATTCAATACAAATATTTTATATATATATAAAACATAAATATTTTCTTTTTTTTGTATATTTGCAACCCTCTGGATATGGTTTATATATGTTGTGTCTTGTAAGTCGTTCAAACTGAGCATAGCTGTGTAATGTAATATTCAAAACTTAAAGGGACACTATGTATTATTCCCCAAAACTACATAATGCACCTTTAAATAATTTAAAAATCTACATTGAAAGCTCTACAAATAGAAAATAAATGGACCTTGATTTGATGTTGCTTGTTTTGAGTGTTGTGTCCAAGAGTAAAGCGTCAAACTCAATTATTGAGCGACAAATTCTCTTTAATGAAAACTTTATTTTGTAGGTTCCTAACCGGAAGCGGCCCCTTACCTCAGCACACTTACTGCTCCACGTTCACGTTGGCAAAAATTACAGCCAGCAGTCAGAAATATCGACGTCAAGCTGCCAGATGAACTGCATGAGCGGTGTAAACCGGTATGGGCTGAGCACAACATGTCTTTGTTAGCCTCCCTGTTTGCTTTACATTCTCTTGTGAACACTGTCTCTGACTAATTGACGTTTTACGTTGATTTCACGTACGTAAGCAGGCCTAAACCTGAAAGACCAACTACGTAGGCTATGTACACACCTTAAAATGTGATATTACTTGATTTACCACCATGAGTAGTATAAAGTGAATGTGTGATGTTGTTTAACATGCCATACTTAGTGGAGGTGAGTTTTTTTTTATCAGTGTGAATTAGGCTATATGACAACAATTAAAAAAAATAAATAAATAAAAATCAAGATTTTAGCTACAACACCTTAGGCTAATTTGGTTAAGACAGTGTCAATAGCGATAGCCTATTTGGCACCACAACCTAGCATCTCACATTGATGTCTTTTTGTTGTTTTAACGCCTTATATCAACTTCCTATATGTTTGATCAACAACTTTTTTCTTTTTTTTACATTTAAGGTGAAAATCCGATCAAAAAACTGTTCTTAATGGGAATGAAACCCAGCCTACTTTACTGCTGTTACGACTAATGTAAACAGTAAAGCAAACATTTAATTTGGGACTGCAATTACTATTATGTTCATATTGTTTAATCTGCAGATTATTGTCTTGATTAATCACTTCAACGTTTAGTGTATGAAAAAAAAAATTTAAATGTCCAATTCAGTTTCCCAGAAGCCAAACGAGTCCTCTTTAAATGTCTTCTTTTGTCTGACCAATAGCCTAATGATATTCCATGTTGTGATATAAAACAGAGAAAAGCAGCAGATCAAAATATTTAAGAAGTTGGAACCAGAGAATGGTTTTCATTTTTGCCTAAAAAAGAATGAAATTATCCAAAAATTAGGCTATTAGGCTAGGTTATTAATTAATTGGGTTAATTTATATGTTTCTGACTTATTTGTCCCTGTATTTAGAGACTATTGATAGCAGGTTCCAGTCAAGTTTACATTTGGATTATGTATTGCACCTTGACATGCAACAAAACAAATTAATAGCAAATCTTCATATTATCATGGTTTGGTGAAGGTAAATCTGACAATACCCTGAAATGACAGTGAGCCTACACTTGTTGTGTAAATTGCAGTTTTACGAAACACCACCAAGCAAAGAAACACAATAGATTCCCCACTGAACATTTTAGTGAGATCACCAATATCCTACAACGTCAGTATTTCTCTCACACGCACGTGTACAGTCACACATGCACAATCGCATTTGTAAAACCTGTGTTACTGCAGCCATTAGGCAGTGATTAGTGAGGGCGACGACAGGTTTTCCTCTTCATCAGCAGGCCTCTCCTGGGAGTCCCATTGGCTCCATCCAGCCTATTAACAGTCCCCAACATGAGGAGGGAGGGGAGTGGTACCTCCCATGGTGGCTGCCCTTAGCCACACTACACACGCTTTCATTAGTGTGTTAGCTAAATGATTGGCCTCAGGATAGCCCCCGAGCCCTGCAATGCATGTGTTAGCTTATATGTTCCATCCACTGGGCAATTTATTCATTTATTCACCCATTTCTGCATTCACACTCACGATGGCATCATTTGGTAAATTTGATTGTATTTTCTCTAAACTGAACGGGCACAAGACAGAGGTGACGGAGCATATAGCGGTGAAAGTCGATCACCGGAGTAATAATAACAAATTAATTCATTTATGGGGCCATTAACTGAAGTGAAACAATGTAAAAACATACAGGTGTCTGAGCTGCTCTTACACATAGAATACACTGTGTACAGTCTTTATACTACTTCCCCGCACGTCCTCAAGCGTAATAATTGCTACAGCCACTAGAGAATGCCAGTGTGTCGACCAGTATGTTTGTTTATCTGATGAGGATGGACTCGGCTAAACATAGCACGAGTAAAACCTGTCCGTGAACATTTCTGGCACGCAGACAGATTTTCATTGACAACAGCTCCCATGATCTCATGCTACTTTTGTCTTTTGTTTTGATTGAGAGACCCCGAGTGGCAGATGTTACACACTGTGCGTTTAAAGACATCAACTCAGTTTCTTTTCTGATATTCAATAGACCAACGGATTAATTGATCAATCAAGAAAATAATCAAAAAATTAATTGATAATGTAAATAATGATAAGCAAGTAGCAGCTTTATAGTACTAAATGCTGTACTTACACTCTAAAGTAGGAAAAACTCAGGAAAATTGTGATGAGCGTTTTTCAGACTTTTTCCTGACATCTTATAGAAAAATAAGTTATAGTAGTTATATAGTTATAAGACAAAATTTGTTGTCATACTTATATGAATTGTTGAGTAATGGCCAAGAAGAGTTTTTTGTGAGGTCACACTACTCAAATCTAATCAGTTAAACCTTGAGTCCTAGTGGACATTTGCTCCAAATTTGAAGAAATGACCTCAAGGTGTTCATGAGATATCGTGTGAGAAGAATGGGACGTACAGACAACCTGAAGACATTATGATTCTGGCCACGGATATCCCCTGTGCTGAGGCATAAAAATTGCTTGTTGCAGCCCAACCCTGAAGTAAATGGTCCTTCAGAGGTTCTTGGAAAGAACATTATTTCCTATCGCAGCAGTGCCAACTGAAAACCACTTGAAAATAATCACTCAACAGTTCTTCAGCTAGCTGCTAAAGATCTTTAAACATACCATATTGATCTGTGGGGTGTTATTATTTCACTCTTAACAATTCTGTGACATCTTTCAAACTAATCAGTCTCACTGTCTTTGATTGTGCCTGTTGACCTCAGTAAGATAGAGTGAGTAATTGGGATGAGTGTAAGAGAAGCGGAAGCTAAAATGCCCACCTCCATTACATGTAAGTGCTTTCTGAATGAGCTCGGTCACAGTGTCTAGTAAATGCTCGCAGCTCCAGCAGTCTTGAGTTTTGAGAGTGTTGAGTCACCCCGAATAGAAAGTTCAGGGCTTTAATACGAGAAGCATGAAAAAATAATAGCCTTTTTGTCATAATTGACATCTGTAACATAAGCTGTCGTGATGTTTCCCATCAAAGGGATTACACAAAATGAAGGCAAATGGAAATCTTGCATTGACACCGGCATGTGTAAAATGAGCTAAATGCACTTGTATGATATCTTCAGAACATGTTAATTAGACCCTGGAATTAAAATTACAACAGTTGGTCTGTGTAATTTACATAGAGGTCATGTTGTGCTAATATGGCACTCGTTGAAATAGACAGCCAGCAACAATATGGTTAAGTCTGACCCACTGACATTTCCCAGCTCCAAATTATGCACATTGTGTGAATTAAATTAATTAGAGAATTCATTAAGAAATATGGCTCGCGGAAACGAGTATAATATTTAGTTATGTGATGTAATTTTCTTTCATTGTTAAAGATAATTTGTTTCATAACACTTCCTGCGGTAGTTTCCCCCCTGTACTAACTATGATGTATGTAATTTGTTAGCCACTAAATTAATTATGATTAGAATTAGTGAATGTACAGCTTGTTTTGACAGATGGTTCCCATCAGGGAGACCTTTGCACAATTAACTTATAATCAATTACATCCCATTTCTTTCCGTTTTTTTACATCTTCAAGTTTGTGTGGAAATCTGCAGCATATGCATCGTGTGAAGGCTTTACTGTGAATACATCAAATGAGCAATTATCTGCAATTTGACCAATAATACAAAGGAAATAAACAACTTTGATTCATTTCATGCTTCGTGACATACCTGCAAGCCAGTGCAGACTGCTCACTTACTGACTGTCTCTTCTGTGTTCAATTGTTTGGTCTTTTGTATGCATCAGATTCTCAAATCATTGATGTTTCTCCGGCTAAATGAGACCACCATAAAATGTTTATTGATCACTTTACTGCAGATTTTACGATTTTCTCAAAAACATACTGTATTATTCTACTCCAACTGACTTAAACACTCAATCAGTGCCTTGTTTTTGTCTGTTAATATATTATATAACATCTACGATAAAATGTTTATTGAATTGAATTGAACATTTTCTCAAAAACATAGGCCAACTGATTTTAACACTTAATCAGTGTAAATTAGGTAGTTGTGGTTATAGTGTCTTATGCACATTGTCTTATTTTTTTCTGTTAATATATTATCTTACATATACTGCAATATTAAATGTTTATTGATTGCTTCACTGCAGACTTTACTATTTTCTCAAACACAAATTGTATCATTGTACTCAAGCTCACTTACACATTTAATCAGTGCCTCATTTTTGTCTATCAATATATGATCTTACATGTATTTTTTTTATCATTTCAAGGCCTTACTGCAAGTAAATCTGTTGCCAAACCTGTACATGTAAAACAAGGGAAGCGGTTTGTGTCGCCCCTTTGTTGTACTTGATTTAGTCCACAAGATGGAGCTTTAGTTCTGTTCATGTTGTGCTCCGTGTGGCGGGATGATGACAATCACTTGGCTTCATGGAAGAATCTGACTCATGTTGTCTTATTTTCTTTGCAATTTATCCTTAAGTTAAAAAAAATATAGCAAATCAAGCTTCAGCCACCAAATATTATTTGTTTTTATTGCTTATTGGAAGTTTGTGTGAATCTATGATAAAAAGAATCATCCATGATACAGCAATGGTGTGTCGTTTTATATCATAGCATGCAACCCTTGTTATCAAAGTCGGGTGAGTTTTTTGTATTATAAACCCTTATAAAACCACTGCACATACTGCAACACACAGGTAAAAAAAAAAAAAAAATCCTCTCATATTGCATGACTATCTCTGTTTTCCACAGGATCCACATTAAGAGAAAAAAGGTAAAACAGCTGAACAGGGGTGTGACTTTTAGCTCCAGTTGTCGTATGATTGAATGCTGTGACGATACATTTAAGCGGTAAATTTCATAAGAAGAAAAATAATTCACAGTTTATAGTATAACATTTCATATCACTGCTGAAGTCTCTGCACTACAGAGATCAGATCCGGCCATAATTCAGTTCAATCTTGTTTTTTAAAACCTAACATTTCACCAAACAAGTTAAAAAAACACCCCTGTTTAAGAAGTCTACAGCCTTTTATCAATTCTTTTTTTCCAGGTGACATGAAGGTGATACTGATTTGGCTCCCACTGGACATGACTTAATGTCTGACATAAAAAATAACTACATAATTTGTCTCAATCCAGAGGGCTGACTTGGCATGGACAGCAGCAGTCCTAAATGTCACCCTATAATGAGTTCTGGCCAAAGGTACACAGTTAGGACAGTGCCCGCTGGCACCTGGGATGCCCACTGGCTAGCTTTTTACCCCACAGCCATTTGGACAACCCCAGTTTTCTTTGTGAGCGCTGCCGTACACGATTTGCATCCAAACAAAAAGTTTCAGTATCGAGAAGTTTCATTTTGCCTCGGCAATGGAGCCATACATAACAGACTACAACAGAATACATTTAGTGTCATGGTGGTAAAATAAAGCAAAATGATGAATTAAGTTATGATAAAATACAATTGAACAAACGAGCAGGTGATATAAAACCCCTCGAGATGGCTTATAGAAGAAATTGAAGATCGACATTGTTACATGTTTTGGTCTTTGATTACACACCACTAATGCTAATGAAGATAATGCAATGATGTCAAAGACTTTGACTTGCTGTCTTCTCAGAAAAAAATGCAGGAAATCTTTCAGTTTTGAGGAACTTGACTTCTTTTGTTTGACTGGTATGAGACCTATTGGCAACACGCTGGGTTTATTATCTTACAAAGGCGCAGGAGATGAGGGAACATTGTATCTAAATTAACTTTTTCTATTTCCTGGTAAATGAAATCAATTCCATCCTTTTATGTTACTTTTCATCTGCCTTTTGTCTTGTTGCGGAATCTTTTCTCTTTCTCCCTCATTCATCTGTTTTGCCCTTTCCTTGATCTGATAGCATTAAACATATAATTAAGTCATAAAGGAGGGGACTGATGAGTGTAGCAGATGGTAATTGCGTCCTACATTTGAATGAAATGATATGCATTGCTACAATTTACAGCCTTCGCCTCATATTTTATTCAGCAACCTTTTATCTCTTTTCCTGCAGAATTATTCTGCAATAAATTTAGACATCTTATCAATAGCTGGAGTGATAGTGGCAGAAACATGGAAAAAATGAGCCTCTGCCGTTTTATGCTGTTTAAAATAATTTTCCATAATAAAGGAGCTATCAGAGCTGCTCTATCACTGTAAAGGGGCGGATATTCCTATTCCTAGTAAGGCTGCCCTTGGTTTGTGGACAAGCTGTCACTTTCCTTAATCTGAAGAAATGTAAAAGGACAGAAGAGGATGGTTTTGGTGAAGTTAGCAGACATTTGTGAACCTCGAACAGGCAAATGAAGTATAATAACTTCGCAAACAAGTTAGTATACATGTTTTCTACATAAAATACTAGCTGTGTCATGAGAGAAATACGTTGTATGCTCATCTCTCTGATCTGATACAGTTCTTGATGCAGGGCAGTACCACACATGCTGTCTGTCAGGTGGATGTGTAACAGCCTTAGCTAAAATAAAAGTAATTTGACCCTTGGACACAAACTGCAACATGCACTCAGTTGCAAGTTTACTACATCTATATTATATTGAAAGTCGCCGACCCCATTTATATCTAATGGGTAAGACTGAATATTAAAATACCTCTGAGAAAATTGCAAAACAATTCAGCACAATCACAACCATGCTGCAACCTCCGGGGCTGAAAGATCAAGCCAACGCAGAAGTGCCAAAAACTGTGGTTCCTTGAATGGCCACTTGAGGCTCACTACAAAAGTGAGTGGAAGTAGAGCACCAGAAGTAAAGTGAAAGTAGAGTTGGTCTCTATTCCCTGTTAATGATAACTGTGTCTCATCAAAAGTAATGTACGAGTGAAAAAGTTTTTTTTTTTTTTAGGAATGAGTACTTTTCATGTTCTCTATTATATTTTTGAGCCAGTAATTGCACGAGTAGCACCTCTGCCAGCTGTCTGGAATTAAAAGAAGCACCAACACGATGCGATGAAAAATCCGGACAAGAGACAAAGATATCTTAACTTTTAACAACTCTTCTAACCTTTGCAAGCGTTTTGAGGTGAAAATGTAGTTAGCTAGCTAACGTTAGCTACGGTCATCTTTGATGTTATGTTAATTACATTAATTTATCTTGTAGCTGGTGGTCTGTTGGGCTTTTAAATTTGTGTTCTCTTAACTTTGCTTTTATAATTGCAGTCAGTCATTTATTTACCAAGTACTTGTTAACTTTATTGTGTGATTCTCCAGTGGTAATTTCACTTTTACTTGAGTAATTTTAATTTTGAATGTACATGTTCAGTAATACCCACCCGTTTTGGATTATAATACACATTGATCATAAAGTTAATCTTTCATTCATTTTTGACAGTTGACCTGTTCATTATTCCTTACCGAAAGCTCACATTTACTACTTTGAACAGCCACACTTTTATTTTAGTGTTGATTAAGATTGGATTTACAAATTCAGATTTAGTCACAGTGACAACTTATAATTCAGCGGAAAATATTGTTCCCCAAAAAGTGCATAACTAGACTAAATCTTTATTATTATTCCGCCTCATTCCCAGGTACATTTAGTCCATGAAACGCACATTAGAGGAAGCGGAGATACATCACTTTGTCATCCAACCGTTGGGCTGGAGCCCTTCCTCTTAGGACCATTTGTATTGACTTCCTTATGAAAACTTTCCTCCTGTAATAGCAGTGAGCAGAGCATTTGAGTGGTGCCAGAAGGAGCTTTTTGTCCCATTGACATGCTTTCCTCTCACAGGTCCCTGGTGAAGTGCTGGACTCCACTGATATTTGAGAAATGGTAGCTGGGGCGATATAGGTTTAATTCTCATGTTCCTCCCGACCTGCCAAGTACAGGCATTGGGTGCCAGCTGGAAGGCTTTCATATGTTGGTGTGCGAGGGTGAGGAGGGGGGGGTATTAGCAAGGACAGAAGAGAGGAGGGCAAGTATACAGTACATACACAAGTGTCTCTAGACCTTGAAGGTGCTACAGAAGTGCTTTCCACATCTAGACACCCCAGGCACTTAGCGTTTAGTCATGATGCAGGTCCATTACCTTTAAGTACAAGTACTTATGTTTGGTCGCCTGTTTTTACAGCCCTTCCAGCTTGAAAGGAATCTACCCGGGGTGACCCAACTCTATTTATTGATGCCTCCTGAGTTTCCACTTGCTGGTAATAGACTGGAAAACACAGATAATGTGTTTGATCGATCAACGTGAACAAATTTCATTTGTTGGGATCAATAACAGTTTACAGTTGACAGAACCCAAAGAACTACATTTATTTGAGCTTTTTGATTGAAGCTGTCTTGGAAAGCCGGCAGTGTGAGGCACACCAGACCGGGCCTATGTGGCAGGCATGGACTCTTCTGTTCCATTATTGCCAGCAATCTGTATTTAAAACTAATATCAGTGTGTGCTGCATGGCTCGGGGCAAAAGGCACCGAACCAATCTGATATACAGCACGTGTTTCTTTTCGGTTCTTGTGATGTGAATTAGAATGTGAAAAATAACAATTCCCTTACATTTTTCACTGGTATCCATTTTTTCATTTGAGGGCGTAATGATTAGATTTTTTTTCTTCTTTTCCAGCAGCGTGATTTGTATTATGTTTTCACTGTGTGTTCAAAACATAATAGAAAAGTGATGTGGAACCAAAGGGAAAAAGGGGAAATTAACTGACGTGCAGAAGAAAGACGTTTCCACGGCTCAACCTTTTGCAGTTTTCTTCATGTTTCTGCTTTTCATGATCATGCTCTGTGGAACGCCCTGAAGACATGAGAGCCCTTGCTCTGTGTCATACAGTTCCAGGCCAGGCCGCTACCTTCTGCACACACAGACAAAAACAGCATGAGATGGGAAGTCCACATGGATAAACATTTACTACGGTAGGTGTTGCTTCAGGCAAGTGCTATTCAGAGGGAATTTACTGTGTATACACCGGTGTTACTGGCGTTACGGCAATAACCTTCTTATGGAGGTGTCTGTGCAAAGCTTTTTACTCCAGTGTAGTAAATGGGCTCAGGTTGGCTTTAGCACTACGGGAGACTGCATGATGGATATTTGTCATATTTTATCAAACTTAAAGGATTAGTGGAGTGATATTTATTTTTGTGTCATCAAATCCAATGAAAAGACCAAAGCCAACAATAAGTGGATCATAGTACTAGTAAGTATTACTTCTGTGGTCAAAGCTTACTGTAATCCTCTGTGCCATACACTTCCATTGTTGTCCATAAACTATTAAACAAATCAATGAGCCACGCTGTTGCACTG
The DNA here is from genome assembly GCF_040436345.1 of Pagrus major. Classification (NCBI taxonomy): domain Eukaryota; kingdom Metazoa; phylum Chordata; class Actinopteri; order Spariformes; family Sparidae; genus Pagrus; species Pagrus major. The sequence continues at coordinate 19,657,849 of NC_133223.1, forward strand.
GCTGACATGTCCCTTCATTATGATGAACATGGCCACTTTAGTCCAAGTTAGTCTCACATACGTTGTTCTGCTGCTGTTAATATTCATTAGTGTCGTATTTGCAAAATATTATACACATAAAATGTTAGGCTGTTTTAGGGATGTCAGAAAGTATTGGAGAAATGGCATAATGTATTATTGGTTTTGGTGTTTTCGTGAGATTAGTTGACCATAAGAAAAATAAAGAATAACACCAGCGTTATCCTGATTCTTATTTGTCCTGTAATTGAATTTTTAGGCCACATGGGGGCAGCAGAAACAAGCTGTAAAACACATCAGTGACATATTGTCACTCTTTAAAGTGGCAAAGACAACTTTTTGCTGACAGACATCCGTTAGCTTAAACTTACCATTATCATAATGAAGTGATTGTTGATTGCACAATATAATGGCTGTAGAATAATGACACCATTGGTTCCCTATAAGTCTCATGTTTACTATGCATTTTCTGTCTTCCTCAGTACGAAATCTGATGGGAAATGACTCAATTTACGGGACAACACTATCAACTTTCAAGTCTCCATCGTAGACCAAATGACTGAATAAACTTACTCCACCCAGACGCCCGCATCTGCTGCAGTTACTTGTTTGTGCGAAGCAATACTTAAATTGTTGTTAAATGTTATTACGTTCTTATTTCCAAAGTGGTCTTGATCTCTTCTTCATGGAAATTCGAAACCAAATGCAATGTGTCCTGTTATTGGTAGTTGTGAAGCTCTGAGGAAATCAGAAAGCGATCCAGTCATCGTAATGACAGCAGCGCCAACAATAATACCACTTGGGTATTATAAGTTGTTTTTCACACTTATATTCAAGCAATATATGGTTAGAATTTTAGTTTAAAATATTTTTTTTAAATTGTGAAGTGTGAAAAAGCTAGTTGGCTTGGATAGCTGTGTATCTAGCGGTCTGGACTGGGCGCTCAGAGCACTGGGGGAGTGTTAGTATTTAAGTTAGGCCTACACCACTATCACAGGAGATTTGGACAGGACAGGTCTCAGCTAGTCGGTTAGCATGCTAACTTAATTAGATATCTCTGCAATATGCAGATGACGATTACTTTTTTTTCCACAATCTGTTGATAATTTTATTTTATTTTTAAATGTTTTCAACTAAAACTCATATTAAAACATACTGCACCTTTAAGGATTCACAAAGAAAATCTTTATCTGTAATTTCCTATTCTGCATTAATTTAAATTGCTCTTTTGCTTTCCTTTACTCTGGTGCTGTAGACCGGAACTATAATGACCACTAGTGTTAGTCAAGATGCTTTCCAAGACGGAGCCCTTTTGCAGTCCGCTCTTTACTGCAGGCTCTGTGTGTGATTGCTGCGTGGCTGTATTCACAGGGAAGGGCATGGCCTTGTATTGGAGGACAATGCATTAAGACTGCTGGTCCCTATGCCTTAGATTTGGCACAGGTTAGGGAGAGGCATGAGATGCATATTGTTTGTGTTCATTTGAATAAGGACAAATGTCAGATTTCCATGGCTCCAGGCAGCCTGCATGTTAGATGATCAACTCTTTTGGGCCCCTGGATGTGGGGTCATCAGTAGCGCTTCCAGGTCACTGTCACTGCATGCCGGTTTGGGGCCATAATTGACCTTTTGACAGAGCGCAGGGAGACAGCCTTTCTCTCAGGGCAGGAATAATCACTTTAGATTTACTTGTGGCTGAGCTCATGTTCGCTAATTAAAATGTTTTTTCTGTTAAAAATTTAATTTGTGATTTCAGAAAATTGTTTTAGAGTTGCTTGTGGCTTCAAATTATGTATACTTTTATAACAACAACTGAGAAAATGTTATAAATAATTGACAGTTTATTGATGTGTGCGCCCAGTTGAAAATACATTGATTGTGCTGATGATGAAGGCTTGAAATGACTGCAGTACATAAGTAATTTCTGATGTTCCCCATGACTTATTGTGAGTCAGTCAGTCATTCACTCTTGTATGTTTATTTAACATTTTTATTATGTGTGAACAAATGACTCAGACCTTCTCATGGTATACTGTAAAAGTGCCATCATCCCCAGTTGTTGTTGGTGTGTGTGTGGCTGCAGAGAAAGGTTGAATACAGCCCCGTATCCCACAAGCCCTTGAGCTCCCTCAGGCTTCTTTCCGGTCCAGGATCTCCAAAGAAGCGTGCGTTTACCCTTCACTGTGCATGTTATTCCTCACAACATAGCACCCACGGCCATGTCTCTGTCTTCATAGCCCTTAACATTAACTTTCATTCACACCATATACTCTGCTCACATGGGATGTTTTCTTATCCCAATCCCTTTTTTATCTCTTCTTTTCTAAATCTATTTTGCAATTTTCTTCCCCATCCTCCTTTTTTATTCTATACCTAAATTATTATATATGCCACAGTGTACTTTCCTCTCTTCCTGAGCTATCACATAATGCTAAAAAAACATTTTTCTCTGCTTCAAACCTCTACAGTGTTAGTTTCAAGCATTATGTATCAAATCCAGCTGCATGAGTTGGAGTGTGCAGAAAAATGCTCCAAGCATCTTTGCTGGGATCTTGAGAGTATTTACAAAAAAAAAAAAAAAAGCAGAAAGAATGCCAGGGGTCGAGGCTTTGAGACCAGGGTATTACATTATTAATTAAAATACAAGTTGCCTTGTTGCCCATGGGTATACAATGTAACACACTTGATTGAATCAGGTAGTGGCAGCCCAGGCCTTTTGTATTTTGCGCTTGAAGGGACGAGAGAAATTTGAGCTCGGCTGTATTACTCTACACACAAAAACATGTTTTGAGAAACGGTTGTGAGCTGTCGTTGAAAGCTACAGCAGATTTAAAATGCAGTTAAAGTCCCGTGCTGTAGCCACACTTGATCAATCAACTAACTTTTCTTATTGTAGAGTTTAAATAGCTGCTGTGCAACTTTTAATGGGTGCATTTCTTTAATTTGTTATCATCCTGCATCTGTTAAACCATGGGCCAGTTAAACCCTGAGTTATCGACCTTTTTGACTCTTTACATTTCATTCTAAATCAAGATACTGTTGTCTTCACAGTCAATTTGTCACAATGAATCACAGTCATTGTGAACCTTTCAGTTATTTTTTTATCTTGCTTTTATTTCATTTTCACATGTCAGTGTGATGCTTCAACGACACATAAAGCACTTGTATGGAGAACACACTGAATACAGTATTTGACATAGCCTCCTGGTTGTAAAGTGATGGTAAACAATGTCTCAATGCCATGTCTTTTATAGTTGGTTCAGTTTGTTAGTTGACAGATGAGAACATTCAGAGTCGTTAGGTCACAAACCTACTGAATTTTTTGCCTTGTTCTGTGACAGACACGTGTAAGTTTTTGCTATGAAGTGACACACTGTTTCTTTCTCCAAAGAATACTATCTGATCAGTAGTTGTTAACTGTTTGAAAATCCATTAAAGCAATATGATAAATCACGGACAAAAGCAAACTCTGCCAGGGCGAGGCGATGTCATTAAATTGTTCCATTTGTCTGACCAATAGATGAAAAAAAGATATTCAGTCTGCGATCACATAAATAAAGTAAAAGCAAAAAATGAACAAAACAAACCAAAAAGAAAAAATCACAATCGAGAAGCTGTGACCAGTGAATACTGTGCATTTCTGCCTGAAAAATTAATCAAATTATTATTTTTGTGTTGATCGCCTAACCAATTAAAGGTTCAGCATGCAGGATTTAGTGGCATGTAGCCGTGTGGTTGCATATTGCAACCAACTAAATGCCTCACCCTCCCCTACAGTGGCCGCTAAAAGTAAGAACATTACAGAACAAGAACACAAAAGGCCGTCTCTAGAGGCAGTGCTTGGTTTGTCCGTTTTGGGCTACTGTAGAAATAGCTTATTCTGTCTTGAAATTTCCTCTTAGATGTTACACGGCAGGGCATGCTAATAGTTTTATCAGTGTAATATTCTTCAGTCCTTGTTTATAAGCACTGTAAGCACATAAGCCACATCAACTAAGACAAGAGCCTTTTTCTGTATGTTTGCTTACAATATGTATACTGTAAATAACTATGTTTAAAATCAGGCATTCATTTCTTTCTGCCATCATCTGGACATTACCTTGTTCCTTGGACTGTTTGTGCCCAGACTATGGGAAGATTTCTTCTCTTTTCATCAACACCTTAGGTCCGATGGTTTGTCATAAAGTGAAGACAAACTGTAAGAGTCTCCCTTCGTCCTCATTAGGGGTCTGTTCTACAGAAGTGTGAAGATGTAAACTTTTAATAGGTGCCCTGACAAAATGAAGTTGGTGCTGGGGTGGGAGTGGTAATGGCACCAAATACTGGACAAAAGGTACAGAAAAAAGGTATAATAATGAGTGTTGGTGTGAGAGAGAGAGATAAAGAGGAAGAGGAAAAATCTTTATGTGCTTGGCCATTTCAAGAGGCAGCATCTGGGGTAAAAAAAGACGTGGAGATTTTCAAACGTGTGGCCCTTTTCTAATTTTAACCTCTCCTCTCCTCTCCTCTCCTCTCCTCTCCTCTCCTCTCCTCTCCTCTCCTCTCCTCTCCTCTCCTCTCCTCTCCTCTCCCTTGATTCCTACTGACCTCCAGTCTAGGTCTGTTAGATGTAGTCCAGGTCATAGCAGACAAACGAACGATGGAAATATCAAAGCCAGCCCAAGGCCTTTACATTTGGTTTTCTGCTCCAGGTAATCACAGTGTGTAGATCAGTGCGCAGCACAGCTGAGGCCTTGTCTTCTCCTTAGCCTGTCTTTTATTCTTGCGTCCTCCCTCTTTCACAGGGGCCGAATTCACCAACTTCATTTCTGCTGTCATAAGCAAATCGCAAGGTTAATTATGTCTTAACACAGTGTGACTACTGGTATCCAAAATGGCAAATTATAATGAGATTTAATTAATTGAAATCAAGCTCATACTCTTTATAAAGACCTGAAAGGGAATCCGAGAGCTGCGGAGTGATGGTGCCGTCTATCCATTAGACGTAGACCTGGATCCATCTGGAAACAAAGTGTTTGACAGAAAAGCAGCCCAATTGTGTGAGATCATGGCTGGCTGTGGAGCGCGCGAGGTCCTGAAGTGTATCGAGTGGCACAGCTGAGTGAGTCGAATAGTCTGTGGTCTATTGATAACTCGCGCCTGTTTTAAAATCCTGGCACAACAATGCAACTAGGGCCTCGTGTGCTCCACTGAGCAACAATACCTTCTCTCACTGGCAGCTTCAGTGTAATGATGACAAATAACAATAAAGGAACCCTTTTTTTTCCACGGGCCTCTCATTCCTGGCACCTTTTGATAAGAATATTTATTAAGTTTATCCAAAGATATACTTGATTTTTTTTTTTAAAGGGAATCAGTAGTTTCTTTATTGTTATTTGGATAAGACCAACAGACAGCTGTTAAAAGGACGATGCAGAGAGCTACCTATCTTTATTTCTATCTCCTCTTCTTTGCCCCACACATGCTCCCACATCTGCAGTCTGCAGTCCTCCTTCGCTCCTCTCCCTGTCTGTCTCAGTGTGCGTATAGAGCTGGTTGGCTGGGCCAGTAGCTGGGAGGTATGGTGGAGTGTAAGCAGTGTTGATGTGGATGGCCCCTGGTCAGAGGCCAGGGCCTGGCTGTTAAAACGCACCCTCTTTTGTGCGTCAGAGCCAGCACTGCCAGTCCTATTCCACCCCTGTCGCTAGGGGTGGGGAGGCATTTACCCACCGCGTGCATTCATTCCACTGGCATTGCTTGATGCAGGGCTAAATGGCATTGTTACAACGCGCCTCTGAGAAGTGTTGACAGGTCCATATGCTAATTTTAATGAATACAAGGGAGCTGCGGTTTTATTCACCTCAACTCAGCTGCAGAATCCGATCTGCACCTAGACTAGCAAATATAATTGCAGCAAACTCAAATGAGCTCATTAGGAAATGTATTGAATTTACACATTATTTCCAGTAGTTAAGCTGAGTTATTTTCCCTGAGGACTCAATTACATACTCATTTGTGACTCAGGTAAATGGCTTTCCGCATGTGACTTTTTCAACTGCAAAATTGTAGTCTGAATAATTTGTAAGAAAGCTGTCGTACAAGCACATCTATTGACATTCATTCAAACTGCAGACGAGATAACTACTCGCTTTTGTTCCTTTATTCACTTCATTTGATTAACTCATAACATCTCATTCACTCGTGAGTTATTTGAACGCGTGCTCATTTGTCTTCAGTGGGGTTTCCTCGTAATGTTTTTGTTCACAACAGCCTTGTTGTCTCTCTGACACATGTAATTTCATCAGAGAGTGGAGTAGATGAACTTTATCTAGTCAAAAGTGCGAGTACAAGTCCTTTTTCACAATGGAAGGAGGACAGAACGCTCAATCTTAAAAAAGACCCGGTGAGTCAGGGTTCAGTATCAGGGATTATGCCAGCCTACTGCGCTCTGAAATGAAAGTGAACATTCATCGAGTGACTCACTTCTTGAACCATGTCCTCCCTGGGCCACAATGAGGAGATTGTTGGAGGAGCGGACATGGTGTGGAAACTATGTGACAAAGAGGAGTGCCCGAAATTCAAATTGCTCATCGAATTGCTGTTTGTTCTGTGCGAAAAATGGCCCGATTCGCTGGAAAACAACAAAGAATTCTGGATGGGTAAGCATAAGGGCTTTCCACAGAGCTTTGTATTGGCTTGTGCTGGATGAACTAAAGTGACTCTGGCTGTTGGCAGAGTTCCCAGGAGCACATTGAAGACAGTTTCAGGCAGCTGTAGTGGTCTTCAGTGATCGAAATGTGCTACTGATGTCTGGTATGCATGAATTTATGTTCCATAACTTTGCTGTGATGTCCTCATGAGTGTGTGTACTGCAAGGAAACCACTGGGCCACCCGTACTGAGGCTCTTTTTTTCTTTTTGCTTTATTGGATAGCACATATCGGAGGGCGACAGAGGAGATTTTGGAGAGGATGACTTATAAAGGTCATTCTCCAGATTCCGTCTCACCGTATCATAAGCACATGGCCTACTCCTTACTCTGCTGAGCCAGCAAGCTGTCCAGGCTATGTAAAATTTAGTTTTGTGTCGTTCTGTATTGTGATTTTTATGGTATCGTGATCTGTGCTGTGAGTGTGCTGGCTGCCCTCGCCCATGGACTGGCTACGAGGGGAGTGGGACCAGGCCTATTGGTGCTGCACTGGCCCTGCAAGCCTCGATCCAAACACATCCTCTGCACTCAGCTGTAAATATCACCAACAGCTGGTGGCACACGAGTTAGTCGTGCTTAACAAATTACTGGCCTACATGTGGAGGGGCAGGGGCCTTCACTTGCCTCCTTGCCAACCAGAGAAGTACAATCTGCAACAAACTGGTTTAACACTTAAACGAACTTCAAGGAGTCTTCGACTGGTTATGAAACAGTCTCAATTTAATACCGATGCCTCTATATGACCTACAGAAGCAAATAAGACCATCAGCGAAAAGACTGGCTCTTTTTATATAGTTATTCTTAATACCTGTCAATGGCTTGGATTCCCCACGAAATCACAACATTAAGGGAAATCTTGATGACTTTACCTTTCTCAACAAAACAGCTATTCCCAAGCTAGCCTACGGGTATGAATGGCACTAAAACAAAGCTTCACAATCATCATATTACAGTTATTAATCTTGCATAGCCACAAATGACCTCATTGCTATGGATCCTGCAAACAGCTGTGTTTGAAAAAGAAAAAAAATAATATGAAAAATATTTTGCATCTTTCTTTTACAAGCTTCCGTAACACATGGACTTACCAGCCAGATCAAATGCCACTTCAAAAATAAGAAAAAAACTATTATTCCAAGGGTTTTCTTGCTTAAAGTAGTTGATGATAGAAATCTGCCAATGGAAAACATTTTAATTGTCTAAAAAAAGTGCCATGTATCTCACTGAAATGGTATTTTCTAGGTCAGGGCTGACCAAAGTGGGTCTGGGGACCAATGTTTACTTGCCATAAGGTATAATTTGGCTCACCAGATGTTTCTAGCAAGTTTCAATATATAATAAATCAACAGATTTCTTTTTCGTACCTGCCTCCAGTTTCCGTTTTGGCCCTCCAAGGGAAATCCCTGTTCCAGGTGATTGTGTCTTATATTTAGTGTAATGAGATATTTAATTTAATCAAATATGCTTGGTAAGATTTAGAGTTTTTGTAGTGTTATTACAGGGGGCGGTGGTGCTCATATCACTTTAGTTAATTACGGAAAATCCATCTTGCCATGCTCCAAGGTATTTGGTTGTGGCCAAACACACAGTGGTTAAAAAAATCAGCGTCCTTTGAGGAACCACTGGCAGCTAGAGACGGCAACTACAGACATAATTTGGGTGTGACGACCAGCAAGAGAAGCAAAGTCCTTAATTTGAAAACCACAATGCAACTCCTCAAGAGATTAGTGTAATAATAATTTTAATTTATATTTTTTTTATCAAAACTGTAGACTATTTCATTGAAAGAAGTACAAACAACGGCACTGAAGGCTTTTCTTGATTGAAAAGATGTTTTTGCTCGTCTCTTGATTGACTTTGGTATGAGTTTGATTTACCAACTGCCTTCGCTGGTTTCTCTATCTCCTGATGTTGATCAGTTAGCCCGTTATAGACAGTGATACACAAATGGTTCGTCCAATCACCTGCCAAGTACTTTTTTCCCTCTCTTCTGGCGCTGCCTTTCCAAACTATCTGGCATGTCAGGTGAAGAGGTTGCCAGAATCAACAAAACATGAACGTTCCTTCTAGCAGCTTTAAGTAAATAAATAAATTGAGCACATGTTTTCTGTGATGCAGTGCTGGGAAAAGAGAGATTTTGTTAAGTAGAAATCTATAACAAGATACCTTGACAGTGTTTGTCCAGCATGGCAGATAAACCACACAGTAGCGATGGCTATGTGAAGACACCTTCCAGTTAAAAACAAGAGAAGGTCAAACTTTTAGGAAACACAAACCTGTTAGATCCCGCCCATCTCGGCGTCTACTCCTCACAGAGCTCTGTTTAGAGAGATAGGAATTATCAAAGTCACCTTTGAGCTCAGTAGCCCGTCTAGTGCTCGTGGTATCACACATAATGACATTCAGTGTAGCCCAGATCACATTTATGATAGCATATTTGATACAGCTGTACACCAGCAGCCTAAAAGAATAAACCCCCCTCTTTTTTCTCAGTTTAAACACAATCCATTTTCCAGTGTAAATCACTTGTCACTCCATTGCAAATGTAACTGCTCTGATCTGAAAGAGAGAGGTGGAGAGAGAGAAAGAGAGAGTAAAGATTATCTTTTGGGCCATTTCACCGGCATCGTTGCGTGACAGAGACTGACAGCTCTTTCAGATGACTGACAGGTGTCCTTTGAAATGCCGGTGAAGCAGCTTCTGTTCAGACTGTTGAAATGCATATTTGGAGCTCTTATCATAAAGGCATGGATGGCCCAGATAGGTGCCGTTAACATTGCAAATGGCTCCAGAATTATTCATTGTCAGTGCTGCGGGAAAGAATGGAGGGGGGGTGAAGTTTGATTATTCTGCTCACACAATGGCAGGGTGCTTAATGATTCCTCTCCACCTTGGCAGCGGCATGTGCCGACTTCAGGCGCTAGCGGCGGGTGACACAGGTCTGGCCAAGTGTTAGAGCAAGATCATACGTCCGGGCCCCATTTTAATTTCTAATACATTAATCTTTTCCTCACAGATCCTCCATGAATATTCCAGGGCTCCTTGTTTGTCGGGAAGGCTGTCTCGCTTTCATCTATTCAGGTGGTTTCATTCACTGTGAAAGCCAGCTAAATGGACCCGATCAGTCAATGACAACCGGGATACAATAGAGCCCAGTAACACGTCCCTTTTCTCCTTTCAGCCTTCTGATAGACAACCCTGACACCTGCTCCCTGGGGAGACCCTCCGCCAAGTCAGTGCACTGTTCCTTGAGAGACTTCCCTTACTTTATCAGCCCATAAAGGATTGTCACAGGTGACTATATCAGCGGAGGTATGGAGCTGCTCCCCGTGACCTGCCCCAGCGCTGCGAGGTCGAGGCACCACGCGCCGCATCACAAGCGGATTAAGGTGGCTTAAACGCTGTCATACAAGCAGACTCAGTGCTTCACACTTTCTAAAAATGTTAAGCCTTTGTTCTCCCCCATTAATTAGCATTGTCTTAAGTTCATTAGACCACTGCTCATGTTGTTACTAATGAGGCAACGTAGGCCACCTACATCAGCCGTAGCTTTGTAGAGCCTGACCTGACAATGGCTCCTGAGCTTTCCTGTCCACGGTGAAACGACGTGCACACAGGGGGATGCAGAAACACAGCCCCGAGTGAGACTCAGACTAATTACTGGTTAAATTTCTTAATTTAATGATCATTAGGTAATAAAAACGAAGGATGGGCAAGTACACCATTGTCTATATATGGTCAACCAACTAAATTATCTGTATCCATACTCAAAATGGGCAGTGCTTGACCCGGAAGCATGCAGCAAGTTAATCACATTCACCAAGGAGGTTATGTTTTCACCCGTGTCCGTTTGTTGGTTTGTTGGTTGTTTTGTCAGCAGGATTACACAAAAATGAAGATGGAGGATGGGTTTCGGTGGAGAAAAGACCCCATTAACTTTCGAGTTTTGGTGGTTTTGAAGGGTTTCATGCTGTTGTTCCAGTGGCCCATTATTTCTATTTCTTACGTTGTTTTATTCCCAAAGACCTGCCTCTACTCTGCCTCTGATTGGCTCTGACCTTGACATTTTTTAGAACCCTAACCATCTTAACCTTATTCTAACCAAGCAACAAAAACTAGCCAACCTGAGGGACACTAGGATATTTTTCGGACTATTGTGGTTTTAGAACCATGGGCAGTCCCCCTTCGAAGGTATTGTAAAAGTTTGTTCTCTTCTTTTCTAAGAGATATTTCAGGGCAGTACGCTTGAGCTTAGTCCAAATGAGCCCATCAGTCAAACCTCCTTTTTTCCACAGCTAAATGAGACTCACCGGGGCCTGTGTTCTAGAGCGGCACCACACAGTACTATAACTCAACGTAGAGAACACCTTAACAGTGGAAACTTAAATGTGCATTGGCATATATGGATATTAGAAGTGTCAAGCCCTGTGATGTAGATTGGGTGCCATTCATAATTATGATATCTGATTTCGGCTCAAAAGAGACGCTCTGGAGAGAAAGCGGGGGGAGAGCACCAATATTTTAATGGAGAGGAGACAGCCTTCTCCCTCAAGGAACATCTTCACTGACAGTGGCTGCTGGAAAATTGGGATTTATACTTCCTGTTTTCTATTAATATGGAGATGAATACAGGTGTTCCTGTGTCGTAAAATTAGTTTAGCTCTTGCAAATTGCAATTACATGTGTTGGGGAGAGAAAAGTGATGTCTATGCATTTTCACAGGCAAGAGAAAATGTGGAGGAAATTAGGAAAAATATTGAGATTTAAAATGAACATAATAACGTGTAATTCTATCCTCTCCAGCCCCCTCAGCCCAGTCTGGCAGCTGTACCTATTTGTTCTGGTGGTGGCTTAACAGACTAGTACACTTTTCCTCGCTGCTCATGCAGGGGGAAAGGCGCAGCAAATAAGCTGTGAAACGTTTTCAAGGGTTAGGACTTGGGAAGGGCTTCAAACCCCAAGGAAGTCATCCAAAATTCCCTGCTGTCGTCCTAAGGGGCTTGTGGAGGGCTTTGTTGAACAGAGGACACTGGTGAATGTACCAACAAGGTGAGGTGGGGCTAGAGGCAGTGATCGGCTTATGGCTGGTACACACTGGCACAGCAGCCCACCAGGACAAGTCACTTTCCTATCCAAAAAACTGTACACCACAGACGGTAGTGAATATATTCACACAAGCAAGATAATTTAGGCACGAGCCGTAACTTTTAGGTTCCAACCAGCCATAAATTCACAGAGCAGACTGGTAACAACAGATTCATATTACATTTCTCAAGGCCAACATGGTAGTAAGAAGCTCAAGAAAGAAATAATTCAGCTAACTGTTTAGAAAGTTACACCAGAGATTTCATATGAAGCTACAATCAAGCTGGCAACGTCACCAGTAACCTGGTGAGCTCAACAAATTACTCAACAACAAATCAATATCACCACAAAAGCATTTGATATTTAATTTGGAACATACTACCTGCAGAAATAACACTTACTTAAAAAAACAGACTTTTTAAAGTACTTCAGCAGAGCAACGTGCCACTAAGACAGGATACAACAGGATGGTAACAGTGTGTGGGGCTTCCACCTCAAGTTTGCATGGCCAAATAATGTAATGACATATAACGGTAAGTAATAGCAAGTGGAATCATTAACTCCACTAAACAAGCAGACCCTGAGTAAGTGTACTTTTTTGAACCAAATAATTTATCGCATAGAATAGCCAATAATGTTCTCTGCAATCTCCAATACATTTATTTGTATAACTTTTAAAAGAATAGTTCAACACTTTGGAAAATACACAAGATTGATACCACACACCGGTATGAAGCTACCTCCAGCTGCTGGTTAGCTTAGTTGAACACAAAGACTGTAAATAGGGGGCAGCAGCTAGCTTGGCTCTGGCTAAACCGAAATGTAAAAACATCACATGCGCACTAAAGACTTCTGCCAGTTCTGCTAGGCTAACTTCTGTTTTAGCCCTCCGCTAACTTGAATTGGAATAAACAATTTAACGGTGCAGATATTTTATACTTTTCAGATGCCATCAGACCAAAGGGATCAAACTCCATTAGTGAAAGGAGACAATGCAGGGTTGTGACACACAACTGTACAGCTGCTTCTTTCACAATGTAAGCTTATGGGAATAACGTCTTTTTGGGCCAGTGTGCATCACCTGATGTTGTAGCCTAATTACACGGATTGGCTACTATGTCAAATTAGCTTCAAAGCCACTGTTTCCTGGGGGCTTGGCATTTAACAAATGAGTTTGCAAACAATTTGTTAAGCTTCAGAGGTGCCGGTAGGTGGATTTGGTTACCTTTCGACTTGTTTCCCCTTGTTCCCAGTCTTTGTGCTAAGCTAAGCTAACAGGCTGCTGGCTGTAGCTTCATATTTGTTGGACAAACATGACAGCGGTATCAATCCTTTGAACTTTTTCTTTAAAAAATAAAGAAATGGTAAAGAAAACACTTAATTGGTTCACAACCATTCAAAAGTTGAGTATGATATTGAGGCTAAATATGGCAGGCAAAAACATAATTTTGTCATGCACTGGTCAATTGAAAGAAATGTCCTAAATACACATTAGAGTGTTCATTTTAGTTGTCAATGTAAGCAAATTAGCGCATATTTAATTAGATAATGCTTCATTTGCATAAACACGAAATAGAAAAAAAGAAATTTGAAAAACACACAAAAACAATTCTCTTAATGTTTGCAATCAACTAGGGAAGTTTAATGGTGATATATATATTAGTTAAAATTCACACCGTATATCTTGCCTTAAATCAGTTGGTGCCGTCCTTTCAGTTTTTGTCCCTAGCGGTTATTCTAGTCCTGTGACTTAATCAGCACCAATGTATTTCCACTTCTGCAGTATTAGAAAACAAATGCACCCCTGATTTACAACAAGACGTGCATGCAGCGGCATTTACCTGGCATTGGGCTAACTTTCTCTCCACAGCAAATAGAGAGGCTCTGGTATTGAGGCGAGACATTAATTCATTGTGTCAACCTGTCCCCCTGGAATATTTATGATGCTAAATACATTTAATTAGGCACTGGAGCTGTGATGGGAGAGAAAATGCACTGTCAGTAAAAGAAAAAAAAAGAAAGAAAAGATTTTGTTACCTCTAATGCTGATAGGCTGGTAATGCCGCTTACTCATTCTCAATGACAGGAGCAGCAAACACACTGCAGATGGAATTTGAATCACTCAAAATCATTTGTGGCATGTTCATTACAATGCCATCATCGCACCTGAAGAGGATAGCACTGATGCTTACTGAGAGAGGGAGTATTTTCCTGGGCAGGTTTTGGCGTACCTAAGCAGGTATTATTAATTGCCCTTCATTGAGACTTTTGCACAGGATACACAAGGCATAATCAAGTTAAAAGGATTGACAAATAGAGCAATATGTTGTGTGTGAGATGCAATGAGAAGATGATGATGATTTGCTTTTTTCTGCCAGGATAAAACTGATGCTCTTTTTAGAAAGTTGAATTTAACGTATTAGACTTCTGTTATGCACGTCTTCATTTGGGACAATGAGTATGATAAATTTGCCGAACAAAAAAACAAAGTGAGTCATTTTAATTTAGATAAGGGACAAAAATGAATGTATATTTTGTCGTGCTGTGCTCCAGATATCACAAAAAAAGACAGATTTTGATGCATTGGCTGACAACTTGGAGTAAAGTGAGACATCATGTCTGTCTGTGATAAAAACATGGCTACAGTAAATAATAGCCAGTTTCCATCTTGACATCTGTCATCCGAGTGGAAATGGATGGGGAAATGACCAGCTCTTTATCGGCCCAAGCTCTGGCTGTGTCACCGGCTTGAATGATGCAAATAGAAGATAATATCAGTGCTATACTGAATGGCATTACTCCAAATGTAATGTCATTAAAAGGGTGGGTATTAGCTTTGCTGTCTGGAGGTGGTGGTGTGGGCTGCTCTGGCTTGACTGACACACAGATTAAGTGCAGTGACAGGGAGCACAATAAAGTCATCAGAGAATGTGACATGTCAGTTAGGGGGGGATGAAGGGATGAATTGTCACTCTCTGTCATAGCCCATCCTCTGCCTTATCCATGATGTCCCATACACCACCGTGGGAAAACAGGACAGCACGGGCGCTTCAGACAAATATTTATTCAGAGGACAAGTATACCCACTCAAGCTTTCCTGTTCACTGCGTGTTTGTAAATTTACTCCCAGAAGAAGAGAAGATGATGGATGAGAGGCAAAAAAAGTGGCCACTTTGCTACTTTTGTCAATGTAATATATGACATAGTACAGAGCATAATGTGCTTTTAAGGACTTTTGTTAAATTCTGGCTCCAGTATTTTAATTCATATGTTACATTAAGGTTGTATTGTCTTGAAAGAGAAAATTGGATGCACATCTCAAAGGGACGACACACAATATTCTTGTAGTTTTAACAGAATATACTTGATTTACTCAGCCAGAATCAAACATATAATACTTTTCTATTTATTGTATCTGCAACAAAAGAATAAATCCATTACATACCTTTGTGTGAAGCTGCCTCAGGACCTCACCATGGCTTTGGAGATGCAGTATCCCTGGGATTTTACAGGGGGAGTATACAGTCTGGCCAAAAGATGGCAATGTTGCAGTGCTGAATTCCAAATGAGATTTCTACTGTCTGGCCCCCCCATTGGAGACTGGCCACTGCCTTCCCCTGCAGCACTCCTTCTTTCCAAACTAGCCCAGAAATTTGTCAACCTCACTGGGTACAACTGCACTGAAGTGTAAGAATAACGTTAGAGTCGACCACTAAAGTTCCACCCGCAAAACTTGATTACATGGAGGATGAATGAAAAGACAAAGTTTGGCGTGATAGGTTGAGGGAATTGGGCCACATTATATTGAATGCACTATTTCCCCCCTTGTCATACGTACAGTATCAGCTGCTTAGTATCTAAATAGTGGCTTTTCTCTATCCGAATTTAATATTATTCCCTTTTCTGTCACACAGATCAATTTCTGTAAATATGAATAAAAAAACACTATTTTACCCTTTAAAACTCAAGCTTTTACATAAATCTCCCATCAACCCCTGTATCATGTCCATACATTATAAAATTAAGTTTAGCTAGGTTAAGTGCAGAAGATTTTCTTTTGAGTGTTTCTGAGTAGTTACAGACAGTAGGAAAGCATTTCAATGCATTTGGTGCAGCCAAATAGACACCCAGCTGGGCAGCAATTGGACAGCTATTATAGCACTAAGATACTCGAAAATGTGCCTCCGCAAATGGATTACAAAGTTATGTCCTATACTGAAAGGGTTAACTGCTGAAAATAAATTGTCAATTGGCCACTCTCAACAAAATTACATCCTTCTTTGATGCTTGCTGGGGGGAGGTTCAGAAAAAAAGCCCACAGTTGAGAGAGAGAGTTTCATTAATTCAGGAATAAAAGAAAATTGTACAGTATATATATATATATATATATGATAAAACTTTAACTTTGTACACCTGTTTGTAGGCTCTTCAGTGACACTTGTTTGCTGTGTTGTTTTGAAAGAAGCAGGAATAGAACCCTCTCTCCCATGGCCACTTTGCCGGTCTTTATTATTGGCTTATTGCCTTTAAGCTGTCACCACTCAGAGCATTTCTTCTCTCAGGGGATTGTCTTCTGGGACTCGAGAGAGCTCGGCTGGCTGCGACTACTCAGCTCTGTTGCACACTGCTACTGTGTCATGTTGCAAGCAATGTACTCTCACACTGTTTATTTGCCACTGATTTAAACATAAAAACACCCTCTTTGACATTCAAAGTATCTAAGTAAGATGGTCCGAGTCGACTTAAAATTTTAATTTACAAAATCAGTTTATCAAGCTTTTATTTTGGTGCATTTATTGCAACATTTCTGCAGTTTTATAATTTTTTTTCTTTGACAGAAACTCCCCTGTTTAGAACCTCTTTGTTCCTTAAGCATATAAATTGCTTTGTACAATAGGTTGTGGATGTCTTACTGCATGAGGTCAATATATACGAACAACACAAGAGCTGAATGCCAGTCGAGCCTCTTTGCCTTGGGCAACTGTTGTTTATTGGCTATTGCATTAAAGAGAACCTGCGCCAGGTGGATGTTCAAATAAAAACCCAGAGACACGGAGGAAAAACATAAATATTTGTAATTGCGGATAAAAATGGAAAATCACACTTTATTATTGTATTCATACACAGTAAAATAAAATCCTCTGGAAATCTGTTCACTTTATGCTAGGCAAAGAATAAAATAAAGTCTTTTGTTTGGAGATGTGACAAACAGTGAGGCGCGAGGAGAAATAGCTGATTTGAAGTGTATAGAAATCCCAAGATTTAGCAAGAGGGTGTCTTTCTGCTCCCGAGCCTAATCCCACCATTCCTCCACCTCTCCACTCTTATGCCAGTCACATTTTCTAATTAGCTTTCCCTGTGGAGGAAGAAGATGGATTATATTTTAATATCTGGGGCCTAAAATTAGTTTATATTTTAGCAAGTTAGCACTTCTCAGAAGTTGATTTACTCTTGAAGCTGTAAAACCCAGTGAGCTCGCAATTAATCATTCTCTTTTGGTCTTGTTCTCAAGGAAAAAAAGAGGCTACGGTGTCAGACGCTGGATCACAATAGGTAAACACCTAATTTACACTATTTAGAAATCACCTCTCTAGTATTGTACAACACATGACACTCGCTCCCTCGATTGTTCTGTCCTGCTCCAGTTATTAATTACAGCACACTTTTAACAAAGCGACATTGTCTATGACTAATCATCGACACAGAATGATTAAAGATGTTCCTCGCTTTTTTGAATTACTTGCTTCCCTTTCGTCTCTGTTCATTCATGAGCTACATATCGCTGCCTCTTTTTTTTTCTTCCTCTTGGTCAAGAATTCGGTTTGCTGTTATCCGATTACCAGCGTCCTGAGAGGCTTTCACAGGCCCATCCATCAAGACTAAGGGGTTGAAGGAGAGCCTCGACAATGCTGCTGCAGGGATGTAAAGCACAGAAGAAATCGTGGTTATTAAAAGGTAAGCATGGTTTTGTATAGAAAGGTATGACATTGTGTGATGCTCTGGTAATGTAACTTCATAAAGGTGACGGTATATTTTTTTCCCAAATGTGATAAAAGTCACCTGTTTTTACAAAACTTCAAACGGTTCACATTATGAATGTATTCCTTTAAGATAAAATTTAGCTGTTTTTAAAACACAGAGCTGCTATAAAATGACACCTCAAAAAGTTGTCATACTGGGAAAAAAAAACTGAATATGGCTTGACAGAAGACGCAGGAGTATGGATGCTTCTTCACCACGCAGCCCTCCCTCACAGCCACACAGTGTGAGGAGAGCACCTCCTAAGCCTGGATCTGGCAAGGCTTTGGAGCGCTGTTTGGTGACTGGAGGCAGAGCGGTGTCGGGAGGATCATCAGTGGCTCTCTCCCAGGGAGATGAGCGGCATAGGCCAATTTCATATGCGGGGCTCGGCCCCTGGGTCTGAGTGGAGGTGGGCTGGGTCCACCCAGTATCCTGGCTTCATTAATCATCCCGCCAAGGCTTACCGACAAACCCCCTCTCCGCCCTCTCCTAGACAACCCCTTGGATTACACAGAGCCAGTGAAATGTCAGCCCAAATCTGAGTCTTGATGCAGATAATCATTTCAATAATATTTCTCCATTTGTGCCCCCGATGCCAGGGGAATAAAGCTTTTCCACTGTCAGGTAGCATAAGACTACAGTTGGTGGGAATACTTGACTCTGAGCCAGATGGCTTAGCCATGCTTGCAGCATATGTTCAACAAGCAGTCCTGTGCCAAGCGCGCATTAGGTTTTTATTAATTTGAAGCAGGCAGGAATGCATACATATATATTTACCTGATCCCACCACACCTCGCCAACCTGCAGTACTCCCTATAGAGAAGATACCTTGAATCTACTGGTGTCTGCAGAAAGAAAAAAATATCATGGTTCTTAGTGAACAGCTTTAACAAACAAAAGTGGAAAGATATTTATAGTTTTTAATATCACATTTCTACTATTACCACAAAATATGTATAAGCCTGATATTATGTTGGAGAAAATTAAATTACAATTAAAAAACAGTCCTATTTCCTGTGGCCTTTTTTAAAATGAGATTGAGTTTGTTGCTAATAAAAGGCAATTATAATGTATATTTATGGCACTGGTGTCTGCCACAGTGGCGTTGGGTTGTTACAAAGCAAATTACCATTTAGATGCATGAATATGCTTGGGTCCAAGACAAAAGAAACAGTACTGCATGGGAGGGCAAATTTATTCATTACCACTAAGTTGAACTTCCCTTTAACAGCCCTGTGCTCTGCAATCCTGGGAGTTCTTCTCTCAGTGACTTATGGTGGTGCAGGGGGGAGGGGGGACGGCGCGCCGAAAATGTCAATAGAAATAGTAAGTGTGAGAGGGAAGGCTTGCCTAATTAGTGCCCATTTAGATTTTATGACGGCTCTGAGATCTGCTCTTCCTGACAGAGAGCACTATAGTTGCATATTGTCCTAGCCTGAGGGAACCATAGGAAAATCCAGATTTATTGTACCTATCATACCAGCATATTTCATTTGCCATTATGAGATGCCATCTTGCAATGATGCGAGATTATTTATTACAGATTAAATTGTGGGACCTGGGTGGTTGAGGAACATTTCAAAGTACCATTCCTCTTATTAACTTCTTCATTATCTGCCCCACTGTGATCTAAAAGCTCCCTCCTTCCTACCTGCGTTAACAAATACATTACTGATTGGACCAGGCCTAACTGTTTTTCTACTCTCTGCATTTTGTTTCCTAACATTAGTGCTGGTGCGCGCCACAACTCATCTGTTTCCTTTTGTTTAGTGCAGCCTGTGATTTCATTAAGGCCTAATTTCACATCCAGAAGTTGTTTCTTTTTTTAGACTGTTTTTTTTTTGTACATAACCAGTAGCTACACAGAGGAAAAGCTCAGTTTCATTAAGAAAAACACAAGATTTTGCGGAGAATCTTGAGTTTTAATTACATTGAGAATTATATCTATGTCTCGGGATACACTTATTCCCGTTTTGCGCTGCAGTTTCCAGACGCTTGAGTGGGTTTTATACATTTTGTGTATTAGCTACTGTTTATTTACTATGTCCCTTAAACCCCAGGATGTTGGCATTTATCCTATTTACACATCAATATTACATCTCCACAAAGGCCTTGAGAGTTGCATTTAAGTCATTGTGCAGGGTGGTATTAAAATGTACTCCATACTGTGAGGGGAGCTCGTCAGGGAATAGCTGGGCCCTGGACTCCCATTACCCAGCATAAAAGTGTCAGCCGCTTTAATTACATTCATGCCTTCCCCGGTCCGTTTTACTGCAGCCGCAATCAGATTTCATGCGGAGATCTCATGCCTGCGTCTCAACCATTTGTACGTTTTTTGTGTTGAGATGAGGATCTAACATGGTTTTTTTTAGATTTTTCTTTCTGTCTGAAGTCATGATGTATGACTCAGGGTGGTGTTTAGATGTTAAGATATTACAGGTGTTCCCAGCTGGTCATGGATGTGCAGTCACAGGCCAAATGTCTGCAGCTCGCTCGCTCAACGTGAATTTCAGTATCTGTCCCTGGAATTGTTGATTAAGTTGGCATACCCGGCCACTAAATATCAGTGCACCCCGCTGAGAGTGAAGGAATTGGTTGTACACAGGACACCCTCGCTGAGAAGGGTGACGGCAGAGGGGAGGAGTGGAAGGGGAGAGGGTGGAGGGTGGAGGGGAGGGGGGTCAAGTTCCACCGGTCAGACTGTTAGCGAGCGCAGAAGAGGCAGTGTCACTTACTGTTTCACGGGGAAGCTTCCTGACCTTCTAGGAGTGAAAGCGAGATCCTCTCTTGTTTATACTCAGCCATGGATCAGTGCGTGGAATATGTCTACATCCTCTCAGCCAATTTCACACAGAGGAGGCGCGGTGTGGGCGGCCGACACAAGCCGTTTCCCCCGGACGATGAGGCCCATCCCTCACGCACGTCCTCGCTCTGTCTGTGACTGGAGGTGTGGAGACAGACACAGACAGAGGCACTCTACTGCTCCACTGGGCCACAGAACTGTCCCCCTCCCTGGGGATCAGCCTCTGACTCTGGGTCCTTATCTCAGAGATGACGTACTCTCTCAGCCAAACAGTAGTGAAGTAATTAAGAGATTTATTGCTTTGGTAGCACTTCCAGGATAATTGTTTGTTTCTTTTATGTTGCATTTAAATTTTTTGTTCAAATGTGACTTGGATGATGCAACATGGAGAGAGAAATGTTGAAGCCTCAGCTAAACAGCCCTGCTATGAAATGACAAGGGAACAAGTCCTTCTAAAGGTAATTTATGGGCCGAATAAGTGGACATAAAGCACTCAGGTGAATTATCAGAGAAGCCATTAATTACCTCTAATGATTTGATCGTGACAAGCACATTTGCTATAAAAACTATTTATGATGCGCATTAAGGCTGAGCTTTTTCTTAGAATTAAGCTTCCAGCATGTATCAGTCATTGAAAAAAATAAGCACAAAACAATCCTCCAAATTCTTAATTAGAAAATAAGGATTTATACCATTGTGTCTCCATCCAATTTCTGCATTAACAATCAAAAGGTAATCAAACCTCAGTCAGCGATCCCACTTCAAAACCACACACTGCTCTCTTGGATGAAGCCTCTTCACTTCATGCCCAATTGATCTAATTACATAAAGGGAATTTTCTCTCTCTGTCTCTCTGACATAGTGGTTCCTGTTAGATCCGGCTGTTCAGTTAATTAAGTCTTCATTCTTCATCGCAGTGTTGGACCTGGGAACATCATCCAATATTCTGTCTTTCCAGAACCCTCTTTCAGTGCAGCCAGAGGTGAGCGCCGCTCCAACCACTGTCCTATGTTCCTCCATGCTGCTTGCCTTGTAATCAGCGACCCCTGTTACTCAATTATGGGGTGTGAATTTGGGCTCTTTGGTGACCTTCTCCCAGTGATCCTACTACTGACCCTTCAATAAGAGCGCAGCCTTCCCACCACTGCTTTGTGTGTTGCATCGCATTTTTTTTTTTCATTTGCGGGATCTTTATGAAGAGGGAAATGAAAGAAAGCGGGTCACTCGTGTTGTGTTCTCACATCTACCCACTTCAGAGGCTCTGAACAGGAGCTTGGTGTTTACTTTGATTCTATGTAGGGTACACCTTAAGTTCAAGGGTCGGAGGGCAGGAAGCATCACTCTCTTGTAGGTAATCATATCCAGCTTTGTGCTCCTTGTACCCCGACACTGAGGGTGGCAGCTTAAAGGCTGTCTGGAGCCTTGTTCCACCACCGGACCACACTTTTGATATCCACAGCAAGCTGCAGCGAGCTTCCCACACCGGTCTGTGTGATCCTGGAGGATTCAGCTCAGTGTTGATGTACAACTCTTCTCTGGAGCACACCCATTTTTTTATATACCGTACCTCATTTCCAGCACTCCACGGTTTTAAGATGACATATTAGCCAGCTCCGGGGTGGTTAAAGGTGATGCAAAGATTACAGCTATTTACTGAATTATCTGTCTGTGAGACTACCCTCATATCTCTGCATATATTACCTTGAGCTTGAGTTTAAAGAGCGATTGCTCAGAACAAGGAAGTTAAAGAGGCAATTACATAATGAAATGGGCCATCAATTCTGTTCGTGGCCTTTTTCTCTTTGAACAGAGATGGCCCAGATATCCCCGGTTTAGCTGACCCAGTAGAAGTACAACTGTTTGTATTAAACTCTCCTTTATCAAGGGACTAAGAAGCTGCATGCATGGGTCTGTCTGGCTTTCTATCTCCATTCCGTAATTCAATTATTAATTACCCTTCCTCACAGAGCAGCAGCGGCCATTGTATTTACAGTGTTTCCATGGTGACCCGAGCCCATTTATAAGGTTTGTGTCAGTATTAAGACAAGACCTGTATTCAAATGGCCTCCGTCTAAATATAGCTGTGTCTCATAATGTGAGGGTTATTAGAGTGAAATTAACACAGCTCCATTGCAGGCTGGATTACATTACAGACAGCTCGGAGTGGGAATGTAGGAAAGTCACTTTTTAGTTTTCTCACTGGAGAATGAATTGCATTATCTGTAAAAACACACTATGAACCAAATGGGAGCCTTTTTTTTGGAGTACAATAATTATATAGTATTACAAAGTAATTACGTGGAAATCATAGCTAATTACAACCTGGGAATTATGTGATATGTTCAGAAATTAACTGGTAGTTATTGAGTTATACTGCTACAAAAACTGTATATGCAACTTTTTTACTAACATTGTGTGTCATAGCGATAAAAATATAAAATCCAAACATTTACTTTGAAATGATACATTACTATATTAAAAAAATAGCAGTTACTAAGTATTTATTACATAATAATATTAAAACTGTAAAAATTACTGATCAGAGTACTGAAAATTTGTACTCAAGTACAAGTACAGTTACATTACTGAAATTACGAGTAAAACTACTGGTATTGAAGTTATACTTAAGTAAATGTACACAGTATTCTTCTTAAACACTACTCAGAGTATTGGTTACTTTTTAACCGTTAATTAAACACGGGGAATAATGTGATAAGTTTGGTCATTAACTATTAGTTATTTAGCAATTATTGCTACAAAAATGTAACTTTTTTTAAACATTTACTTTGACAGGATGTATTAATTAGTGGTAGAAAAAGTAATTACCTGAAATAACCAACATAAAATGCTACATTGAAAAATATACTGATGCAATATATGATGCATGTACAATTAATGTACTTGTTTGAAGTGAGTATAACACGGTGATTCTATATTGTTAACAAGTAAATACTGTATGTTGGCTCAGATCTGTTTACATCTAGATACAGTGTATGGTATGCAAACGTAAAAGAAAAGTAAAAAATTACAGTTTTATGCATTACGCAAGATGAAAGTGGACAGTTAGATAAGGTGAACTGAGTTTTCTTAATTTGATCTCATGTGTTCCACATTCTTTTTGTCTTACGATCAGTTAATACAAACAGTATTCCTGTAAACAAGCTGTAAACAAGGCCTGTTTTATATTATTAACCAGTTTTTACAACATCTTTAATTCAATAAGTCATTTATTTGAACTCACTATTACGTTTTTCTTTGATAAATTATTGAACAATGACCTGGTAATTATGTGTAATCGTCAGGCTTGGGGAGTAACAGAGCACATGTAACAGGATTATGTATCAGGATACGCAAAAAAGCTAACTGTATTCTGGTAAAGTTACAGAAAAAAGATGTAATTAGATTACAGATTAATTCACTAACAAAATGGGATCACTAACAGGATTACAATTTTAAAATAAAGCATTATATACTAGTCGGTAAGCATGTACATATGGACACATGACAACACTTCATGAGTCTCACACAACATCACTGTGGTTTTGAGGGAAACCAAATACACGTGTGTATTCTTACAGAAGACACAGTCAGTATTAAAATTACATAAGTTATTTTATCAAAATGTTTTTTCTCTTGTCTGTATTTGCATATTATTGATTCTGAGGTAATCCAAAAGTAACAGAAAGTAATCAAGTTACATTACTTTAGCATTGTGATACTTGGATTAGATTACTGATTACATAAACCCTCCCAACCCTGGTAATCCTTAAATTAATTATTTCTTCTATTACCATTATTTCTGTCTTTTTTAGTACCAAGTATCACCAAAAGCTACCTATGTAGTACTACACCTCCAGTTTTATCACTTTACATTGAGTATAGACAATTACATTTTTGAACCAACCAAACGTTATAATCACAATTTAAAAATAGCTATTTCTCTATACAATGATGCACATGTTATAAACTCCAGATGTAACTTTTTGTTCATGGAGGCTTTATTTTCAGTCACTCTGTAGTTACCAAACGGTAAGTGTACTCTCGGCAGTCTAAGTTTCCCCTCTCCTCTGCTCAGTATTACGGTTTTTACGTTTGTCCTTAGTCCGCGGCTCTTATTCGGGCCCAAACAGGACCCATACCTTCTGTCACAGCCTCCAGCCCTGGGCCCGACGGCAACCTGCTGCCAGGCCTATGCGCGCTGCCAGTTGTAGTTTTTAATTGGCCATCTGGGGAAAGCTGGATCTAGTGGCTGGATATTAATCAGTAAATTAACCCAGCCATAATACAGCTTCCTCCCAGTGGAAGCCCGGCAGCTGTGGGCAGAGAAAGAGAGAGCGAGAGCACGAAAAGAGAGATGAACCATAGGCTGGAGAGGCTGAAAAGGGAGGCTCCCGAATGGGCTGGCCCGTGATTGAACATTTCCTCTGTGTCCCTCGCCGCGCTCCCCTGTCTGCAGCGCCGCTGACCCCCAATTTGTGCGACAATCACATGGAGGATTATCTCCAGCATGTCAGTGCAGATGTCACAGGTACTTCCACTCACTAAGGACAAAGCTGCAAATTCAGAGTAAAGCTGCTTTTTCTGGCCAAAACTGACAGCTGTATTGAAAGCTGGAGTGATTGGAGCGAGAGTGCTCTACAAAAGTTCAGGGGGAGGTTACTTCTGCAAGGTCTATCTCTGTGTGGAGAACTGCTGTGTGTGCGCGCGTGTGCGTATCATTAGTGTATTTGACTGACTGGAATTGCTGGCGGTCCCCAGAGTTAACCAATTAAAAGGCTAATGAATATACAACAGCTAATTATTATAAGTAAGCTAAATTATCATAATAGCCCGTGCTTACAGTTTCAGCTGAGTTTGGACATCCTGAATTTGTAAGGCGCTCACACACATCGCTCGACGCTAAAGGAACAAATGATTGAGCTATTATGCTTGTTAAAGCACATCAAAATAAACAAGGCGAAGCTTTTTTCAAACTGTTACATGCAGTCCTATCATAGTATGTGTAACTGTATTGAATGTGATTTTCTTATTTTTCTTTATTTTTGAGCAACACTAAATATTAAGGTACACATATTAATAATTAACTAATTTCTTATTAACATGCATATTAGTAGCACACTGGCTCTTTAGTATTGGCTTTAAGCAAGACCTCAGAATGATGATTCTGATATTCTGAGTAAGGAAGACTTGTTTGGACATTTAACACTTGTAGTTTTTGTGTTTTAGTTACATGAGAGTTTTTATGAAGTGTTATCAAGGGAGAAGGACCATTTGTTGGTACTACCACCTTACAAAGCATATCAGGATCTTCATGTACAACAACTTCCTCACTTACTACCAACAAGCTTTAATTTGGAGGTTATTAACAGAAAACTATCAGTTAATGCCGAGTAGTTGTAGAATATGGTAATGCATAAGGCATACATTAATAAGTGCTTCATAATGACTAAGAAAGGGTCAATATGCATGCTAATAAGCTACCAGTTAATGGTTACTTGTGTAGGGGTCATTTTTACTTTGTCTCCATCACTTTTTAAAGAAAAAAATAGTTAAAAATGTTCTAAAAAAAGCTTGCACCAAGAAATCTTGACTAACAAAGCCATAATGCACCTTCTAACTGTAATTATCTGCTCTGGCCTCATACGATCCCCTCATTACATTGCCTAAAATTAAAATGTTTAAGACATTTCATATATGTCCCCACCACTTTCCAACACAAAGTTACGCCCTTCGTTACATGTGTATTACCATATACTGAATTAAAGATAAACTGTGTACCATTTCTTCATTAAACGTTATCTATTTTGTTGAGTTGTGTACTTACATTATCCCAATTATTTCCAACAATGTTTCAAACCCAGAGAAATCCATCATTTTACTGGAGGTAATGGTGTGTTTCATTTGGTCACCTGGCGCTTTAACTTCCGGGAGAGAGTCAGAGAGGGAGGAAGGAAGTTGACGAACAACACGACTAAACACAACGTGAATAAAACTTTAAAACAATACCTCCCCTGATCCCATGCCACTTGCGTCTTTTGTTTCGATTGAGAGACCTCTAGTGGCAGAAATTACATCCTCTGCATTTAAAAAATAATGATGATAATGCATTTTATTTATAACGTGGTTTTCAAAATACTCAAAGACACCTTGCATAAGTTAAAATACCCAAGAAATAAATGCAGTTTAATCCTGTAGCACCAACATCGTCATGAAGTCCTGCTCATTCATTTGCAACATAGGCCCACAATGGCATAAGGCAACTACAGATATTAAAGAGGTAGTTACCTCTGGAGAAACATAGAAGCAGCATCTCTATCAGGTGACAAATGTCTGACATCTCCCAGTATATGTTGTCATATCCACCAACTGTACATCTTCTTTATCCAAATGAAACGCTGAGTGAATGAGTATTTATTTTATAGAATCAACTCCTGTTTTAAAAGCACTATTCATGTTATATGTCCTTAGGAACATGCTGGTTCAGGCTCTCCCACTTGTTTTTTCTTGAACCGCACTGGTTCACGTGGTACGACAGCCTCGGCATTCAAAAAAACAGCATCGCAGCGGATGTCACAATACATCACAGGAAAGCAATGTCAACCACTGACCCACTCTACCTCTTATATATTCATGCATAGCAAACACAAAGACTCCAAACCCGTGCGGCATATGCCATCTGACCCCGCAGAGAGCTTTTATGGTGTGATGTCATCACGCCCCATTGTCATAAATGAACCACCTCACTCCTCCGCCTGCCTGTCAATAAATTTTCAAGGGGGGCCTCCGTCATATGTCCCCACTCTACTGTGCTGTGGATGGACATGAAATAATTGCCATGCAAAGAGTCGCACGTTTCCCTTTCTAATTTTAAGGGTCAACAGCATTTTAATACAATTTTAAACACACACACAGTGTTTTTTATGATGCATGTACAAGCGGCTTTTGATAGCTTAACCAGCCAAGCATGGTTAAAGAGAGAAACCATTGCAGCTGCTTCCAGGACCCACTTAATTTAGTCCCCTGACCCCGGTTCACCTGAGTCTGCATGGAAATCATAATGCAATTCAAGTGTGAAGAAAAATGATATACTGTGTATTTACCCCAAATATTTATGCAGGGCCTACTAACAGTCATGCTTACTCCTAATAAAGGGAAAGTGATGCCTTGTAACACTGGCGCTGCTGGGTTGCTCCTACATCGCCTCAGGCCATTGTTTCCTCCATTATCATTTTCATTGGATTCTATACAGAGGCAGTGTTTGCAGTGTTTACAGCGCCTGCCTCGGCCTCATACTGTATATTGTAGGCCTTAGGTGTTTTACACAGCAGAGATTTCTGTTAGAAATTTTGACTTTATTGTCAATAAAAATCCACAGTGTTGTATCATTGACTCAGAAGGACACATGTGGCATATTCTGACCCACAGTTACAGACACTCTGTAGAAAACAGTGTCGGGGGTAATGTGCTACAAAAGTAACGTGTTACAGTAATACACACTTTAATCAGTAATGGAGTAATATAACACGTTTCTAATAGTATTTGTGGTAATATTATTACAGTTATCAAGTCTGGTAACGCGCTATCACACCAAACCCTAACCCTAACCCGTTAAAGCTCGCTCAGAGAGGTGATAACAATAACGTTATAAATGTTTTAACTCTTGTCAATAAAGACATGCTATACATGGTTAGATTAGTTAGATTCTCCATATATTTTTCTTACTGCCCGGTGCTGTTGGGTATGTTCGTTTTCCTTATGTTGCTGCCTACAACATGACAGTGTCCCCATCTTTTACTCCAGGACAGCCGCTGGAGAATTGCAAGGCCATTCGTCTTTGCTCAGACAGAGCGCAGTTTTCGCAGTGAGTATAGTAACGAAACAGTGTTCCCCTCCTCCATTGTATAATACCCAGTCAGTCGTCCATCTGCTGTTATTTTTGCAAATAAGTGTCATTTTTTTTGCAAATTCACTCAAAGGTAGTGTAACTCATTACTCTGCACAGACAATAATATTGTAAAGAAACATATTACCTGCTAATGAAAGTAACTAGCAATATGTAATACATTACATTTTAGAAGTAACTTGCCCAACACTGATAGGAAATATGTGCCATCCACGCACAATAGCATCCAACTATAAGGGAATAGTGATTTGCTATGATCTCTAGGTGTTTTTTTCCCTTTCTCTACCGTATTCTTCCGTCCGCTCAAGGTTGCAGTTCACTCAAACTGACAGCTGCTGCGGGGGTCCAACAATGTGTCTATTGCTCAACATCCCCACTATCTGCTGACCTGATGATACCATGCTCTACCTGAGGGATGAGAAGTTTGAAAGCACAAAAGGATAAAAGAGGAAAATCCTCCACACAGTTACACCCCTGAATTGGATTGTTATTCTTCCGTTCAGTTCCTTAAGAAGTGTGTCAATAGCTATTAGCTCCCTAACAAGGGGATCAGGTGAGCCCTGTAACAGCGAAGCAAAGCTCCCTGAGGCACAATCATGTTCTATATTTCCAGTGAGGAGGTCGGCACTGTACTCTGGGTAGCAATCTTCCTGGAGGCCTATTAGACTACTGTAGCTGTATAAAGAGTCAAGCAGAGAGGGTGTCTCATCAGTGCTGATAACAGGGTATCTGGTCAAGTCATTAGCTCTCCTCTTATTGAATTCCTCCAGCCAAATAGACCAAATGAAGCTAAATAAAGCTATAGATGGCGATGAGTCCTACAGCTCATTAATATGCTGCCACTTCGCTCTTCTCCTCCTCGTCCTCCTCCTCCTCCTCCCAGAGCCACACATGCCTTTCACTTCTTTCTCACTTTCTCTCCCTCCCTCTCTCCTCCTCTGTCATTCTCAGCCCATCTCCTCTCCCTCGCCTCCTTCCTTCCCTCCTCTCTCCTCCCTCACTCTCTCCTTGTCTGGGGGCCCTAATGGCGAGCATGTACAGCAGCTCTGACACCGTCACATCTGCTGGCAGAGAGGGTCTCTCCCTCACCACACAGCCTGCTAATGAGATCTTCCCCCATTTAATTAATACCATAAGAATTTTAATTCTGACTGAATCAATTTAATGTGATGTGATTTTGTCAGCTCTATTCCCCGAGTAAGGAAAAAAACAGAGCGGGCCCTGATGCTTATTACATACATCATTTCACGGGCCCTGCATTCCCTGCTGACTTAAACAAATTCTAATTAAGACTAATTAAAGCATCATTTATGAAAACGCTTGTGATAGTTATGCAAACATTCTGGGTGGGTATGCTCTGCATGATAATTACCCCCCGGTTTAAATTAAGACCTGCTCCCTGGCAATTATGCTAGCCACACACCAGCACCTCATGGAAAACGTTCTTTATTCAATTCCTGCAATTAAATATGAGACCTGGCTCCTGAACTATCCGCTCAGAATGCATTTTATAAGAAGAAAAGGGTGATTATGCATTGTTGTTTTTCGCCCTCTGTCAGGTGGAGTAAATGGAGCCGATCCAGTGCTCTGAATCAGAGTTACACTGGGGTTAAAGTGATGATCATAAAGCAGCCAGTGGTGACTGATATGCAAGGTGACACCCGCTGCATCTGGTGAGGTGATTAGTCTGTGTTTTCTAGGGTGAGTTTTTGTCACATTAGTACTGGTTAGGCAGATGTGAGCAGATGCACTGTCTCAGATCTCCACCTCTGCTCACTTTTGCTGAATTACTTCAAACGCACAGAACGCCTACGACTGTACACTATGTTTTTGTGATGTGCCTTAATTTGGCTCTTTTCTCAGACAAGAGTTAACACCTTAAAAAAGATTGTCTGTGATCTCAGAAAAATATCTGAAGTTGGTCTGTAGTTGTGCTAGCTCAGTGGATAGAGCATGAAACCACCAAGCTAAACAGTGGGAAATGGAAAATACATAGACATATGTAAAGATTTAAAGATGCCATTCTTATTTCTGTGCATCAAATATGAAGCAACCATCGACAGTCTAAACGGGAAATATAAAGCTACAGCCAGCAGTCTGAGCATCATATTTCCCATACAGACGATTGACAGAGCTTCCCAGTCGTGCTAAAAAGCTAAAGAGTGGGACTCCAACCCTTAAAGGAATATGACATAGACATTGATAATTAGGAAAGTGGTGTTAGTGAGGCCATAGCTAACTGCTGCAATAAACGCAGAATTGTAGTTTTCACATTTTGTACAAATTGAACAAACAAGATATAACTGTTTAATTATTGAGTGTTACAGAGATCTTGTTTGGACAGAGCTGGACTAGCTGTTTCCACACTTTTTTGAGATGGGACACGGGCCAAACTAAAATTTTTCCACAGATGGTTTTCTGTCAATTTTAGTTAGTTCTTATCACCCTGAAGAAAGTTCAAGTGTTCATTTTTCTAATGCAGGTGAGAACTTGTCTGATCACTACTGCACTGACTCTGGCTCCAATTGCCATCACCAGTGAAACAAGGCAGCGCTTGTATCCAGCGTATTTTGGCTTCATTTACGTACAGTGGGAAGAAGTGGAGATGCGTCGTCCATCTTTATATATTTCAATGATCTTCTCCACTAACTCTCGGCAAGAAAAAAAACAAGGGAACTTCTCAAAATGTCGAACTATTCCTTTAAGCTCTTCAGAAAAATTGTACAAAAGCATTTATCAAGTACGAATATTGCTGTGAACGAGATAATCAGATGTTGGCCTCCATGTTAAGTACAAGCCTGAGAAAAGTGAACGCATAATACGAGAACAGGATTTCCCCCCTTAATAATTGTGCTGATCCAGTCTCTTATGTCAGCTGGCCGTTAATAGACATCCTGCACAACGCTGCCTCTTTATCAGGCTTTTAGCAGGAGTTTACAGTGTGACGCCATTACACCTATCAGCTCTGTTGATATGGCAGCACACTCCCAGCAATACATTGTTTCACTGAGCGGAGGACTGAGGCTATTCTTACTTTATTGGCTCTATTTAAAGCATTCAGACATATTAATGACCCTGCACCTGTAACAGTGCTACAACAATAACATGTTTATCTGAGTGAGAGACCCACCTGTCTTTAGCAGGTGGGTCGGATTTTATTCAGGCGGCTACACAGGTTTAAATTAACAAAGTGTCTTTAGTGCCATTTTCTGCTACTTTATACTTCGACTCCACCACATTTCAGAGGGAAATATCATACATTAGGTTACTAAGTTAAAGGGGCAAGTTGGCAATATAAGCACTTTTGATACTTTTTGATGATAATATCTTTGTTTTTTTAAGAAATATGTTGATGGAGGACTTTTACTTGTAATGTAGTACTATATTTAAGTGTTATTTGTGGTAAACACAATGACATTTCAGAAAACGAGATAACAATTCAGAAAACACATTTCACAATACACAACATTTCACAATACACAATGACGTTTCAGAAAATACAAAATTTCAGAAAACAACAAGATTCCAGAAAACACAACAACGTAATCATGTTGTTGTGTTTTGTGAAATGTTGAGTTTTATGAAATGTGGTGTTTTATTAAATGTTGTGGTGTTTTCTGAGATGTTGTGTTTTGACTCTTAGGGTCTCTAGTTATTGCTATGTTTTACTTTAGTAAATGATCTAAATAATTCTTTGACCACTGCCCATGTACTAGGCTTTTCCTAGTTCAAATGGCCGTTCATCACACACATCTTTTATGTCCTGAAGCTGCTGTACAAGATACCTAGTGTAGCTTTACAAATAAAATGAAGCACAGATGTGAAGCTTGATATGTGGCATGGTAATTCATCATACTTTTAAGTGCTTTTAATAAAGTTATGGCTTCACTGCGCTCAGATGGCTCGACACGGTGGTGTTGTTTATATGTTTGCACAACACTTATCACTTCTGTCATGTTTGTTTACTTTTCTCAGTGTGTTCGATTTTGGCAACGGCTCAGCATTATTGCGTTTTACTTCATGAGAGGCAGCTGGTTCAATAAGATGAGAGAGAGAGAGAAAAAAAACAGGCCCTATTCCCAAATCAGTTGCTGGTAAGGTTGAGGGGAACTGGAGCAGCAGGGAGCAGACCCCGGTTCCACCCACGTCCTGTTTTACGTGCGCTGCCTCTCCCTGTACATGCAGATGGCACAGCGCTCCCAGATTTCATTTGAGGTAATCAAATCCCTCCACTGCTCCCTTTAGAAAGGAGGAGTATTAGCGGCCATATGTCAACCAGATTTGTCAGATTATTCATTACAATTAATTGCTGTTCCACTTAAGGCCTTTAAGGCTGTGAATTGCTCCGAAATCTATTGCAAACACAAAAATTATGAGTAAAAGACTTTGGCCCTGTCATTCAAATTTCAGGCTGACCTTTAGCGGAGCCTGGCTTTTCTGAGGGAGTGCAGGAGAGAGAGCCTTTCTAATTGGTGTTTCTTCTTCTTCTTTTTTATTTTTTTATTTTCCATCTACAGGTAGAGCGTCTGTCTTTATTGACAAGGAATACAGGGAAGACTGTTGTGCCAGTCCAGAGTGATTACATCTCCTGCCCACTGAAGTCCACTGTTCATATTTTGTTGCAGCACACGCTCCTCTAAATATACTCACATATTGGTTATATTCATATCTGCAATTTGTTTTGCTTATTGTTGGGATGCAGTAACACCATAGTTGGCTTTCTGCACACTATACACTGTCAACTGAATTTCAATGTGGACCTTTTTCGAAGGTTGGCTGCAAGGCAGCCTAATAGCCACCTGAATTAATGTGCTGTCCAAGGATATGAGCCATAATACTTTGGTGATTAATGTTTCACTGGTGCTCTGCTTCCATAGTTAGGGCTCAGACCCCAGAGATAAACTATTCACCACATACTCAAATCACATTCAACCAACACGCAGAATCACATTCAACTCTAAATTACATTTCTTATTTGTGTACTTTTGATTTTTTTTTTTTTTTTAGAAAAACCAAACCTGACTTAAAAAATATTGATTTTAAATCCTATTAGCCCAAATCACACCAAGTAGTCCTTGAAGAAAAAGTCACAGCAAATTACAGCATCGCGATTGACTATGATTATGATTGAAATCCATGGGGCTGATGATGTATTTTGGTTAATTATGGAGTTAAGGCACTAGAGGAGTGACTAAGCCTGTCTGATTGGCCCACTTAATTGTGCTTTATGAGATAGGGGCTTACCAAGCAGGGCTTAGAGACTCAGTGTTAGGGGGCTGAAGTAGGAGGAGAAAATCTCTCTCAGGTCATATTACCCAGGCCAGAGTTAATGAGAAGGTGGAGGTAAGAGAATCCATCACCATATCAATCTGCACCACCTCTCCTTTCACCTCTGCTCTGACTGTTTTTTATCTTTTCCACATGAATCATCATTAGTGTGATACAACATTGTCATATTCATAGTTATATTAGATTGACAAGGTTTATGTTGTTTTATTGAGAAGACATGCTAAGCTTTTAGAGTTTATTTTATTGTAATTGCTATTATTGTGTATGATTCCGGAAAAACATATTGCCCATCATTGATCACAGACAGGAGGGTCCACGTGCCTCTGTCTTGTTTCTTATTGTACTCGACGGCTCAGGCTGCCTCAAGTGCCTCGGAGCAGCTCGATGAGATCTCGTATCCACCTGTATATCGGGCAGAAGGAAGCGTTGAAATATTTCAGATTCTCCTCTATACTCTCGGTGCCGGCGGATCGATGCTCTAAACGCCGGTTGCCCGGCCTCGTCTCATCACTGTACTCCCGCCGACTGACACATCCTCATTATATTACAATACGGTTGCCACTAAAGGTCATTCTCCCAGAACATAATCACACACAATCAAAACCACAAACTTCATATATCAAGGAGACAGTAAATAGCCTCAAGGTTTATTTTCTGCTGCCACAGAAATGCTTTCAGTCTATTCATAAGCTAAAGTTGGGGTGACTTGAATTAAGATCTGATGGCACATAAACATGATGCAGAAAAACATCATTTTAGTGATGTTCAGAAGTCAAAAATAATTCCAAATACTTTTAATCTTTATTACATTTGTAGCAGCAGCTATTTAGATATGATATTCAGTTAAAAACTCTTATTTAATGACGATTTTATCAACCATTTATCAGATTAGTAGTCATTGAAAGAGATGGCTGCTGTGTCTGAGCATCTAATCTTCCCCTTCCTCCTCCATCAGGAGTGGGTTGTCATGAAAAGAAGTGTCAAAGTTAAAAAAAAAAAAAAAAGCGGAAACACACCCTCTCCTCCATATTACCATAATGAGGAAAACACACTTAGTGGGCCATGACCTGATGTCATCTGATTATACCCATGATTAATGATATCCTTTTACCAAAACATGCCACTACTGTAACCGTCTGGGATTAAAAGCAGCAGATGGTAATGTATTCATGCTTTCAGTAACGTCTTCTTATATACAGCATGAACTAAAATGTGTGTGTATTTAATACTTGCTATGTTGGTTTGTGCATTGTTGTTAATGGGATTTTATTGATATAATGGGATTTTATTGATTTTATTTTTTGACTCTGGTCCGTGTAGTTTTTTTTTTTTTATGAGCTCGATGTGTACAATGTAACAAATTCCCCTGTTTATTTACGGTAAAATATTGGTAGCTACAGTTGCCAGCTAGCGTGACACTGTTATTCTACAGTTTACCTGCTGTAATTTTCAGTTTATTACTGTAAAAAATGTTAGAGCACTATGCTGTAAGTTTTACAGTAAAATACTGACAGCTACAGTTGCCAGTACAAAACTTTTATTTTAGTGTTTCTACTGTGATCTCCATTAACAGTTTATTACTATAAAAATATAACAGAACTGTGCTGTATATAATATACATTTTACAGTAAAAATACTGGCAGCTACAGTTGCCAGCATTAAAACTGTTACTCTACAGTTTACCTACTGTAATCTACAACAACAGTTTATTACTGTAAAAAAAAATACAGTACTGTGCTGTATATAACCTTTATAGTAAAACACTGGCAGCTGCAGTTCCCAGCATGAAACTGTTATTTTTGTGTTTCTACTGTAATCCCCTTACAAACAAACAGTTTACTACTGTAAAATCTGTACGTAGGTCCATTATTGTACAACATTTCCTGTATTTTTACAGCAATTTGTTACAGTGTAATTTTTGTGTTATGACCTTCTTTTTGCGAGCTGTAAATTACATGAATATCCTGCACTATCCTCTCCAATGTAGAAAAACTATTTCATGTGCAGTCTATAATTGGTCAGCAGTGTACTGTAAAATAACAAACTGCTGTTGACACTTTCTGCTCCTTTTTGGTGTGAAGATGATCTTAATAATGGCGCACAAGTATCCCACGAGAGAGCGGAAAAGCTGAAATGCTCGCCCAGCTTTAAAGCATCTTGTTTTGTACTCAGACTCCAGTCTCCAGATACCAATGTCCAGTCGATGACTCAGTTGAAAATATTTTCCTCTGGTTTTTCCTCCGTCCAGACGCCATGTCAACAAAGCCCCCAGTGTTACGGCGATGTAGGAGCCACAATGTCAGTCTGTCTGGTTAATTGCGAGTGGGATGAATGTTAATTTACTCAGTCAAGAACCCTCTTTGTCGCACTTTTATAGCCCAGAGGTGTAGATTTACATCTTAGGGATACAATGAGTTTTAGCTTGTGCTAAAAGGGGGGTGATAGGGCCCACATTCCTCTACCTCCCACGGCATATTGTTCTATTGTATATGAACACCTCTCTGCCACAGAGCAGCCCTGGTCAGGGTAGGTGTTGAAGATGAGGGGGGGCATCCTGACCTCTAGCTGAACTTGGGCAAAAGGCAACACTCTATATTTGCTCAGCCTTGCACGGTCGACTTCACTGAGCAGCGTGCACAACATACCTGTCAACACAGCTCTGTTTCTTCTGGTATCTGCATTAGATTTGTTTGAAACCACTGAGATGTATCTATACTGTAATGGACAAATTGAACAGTTGAGTCGTGGCGCGACTCTCAGGGAGATCTACCTCACTAGTACAAAGTGTAGTCCTGTGTAATTATAATAGAGGTGGTCCTGGCCTCGGGGGATTGCTGCTGGAGTTTCACCACAAAGGTTCTTACATGAATTTGCTCCAGAAATCCAGCCCGCGTTTGTGTATTGGGCTGTCAAAAAATTAAATGAAAAGTCATTCTAATAGGCGACCCCTGGCCTAGTTCATATTTCCTGTCAATTATGAAAGTATGAAGTCATGCATAGTTATGAGGCATGGGCGGGCCTATTAAAATTCATAAATGATTTGTGTTTATACCAGGTTACTCCAAACCACTTAATTCCACGTGCTCATGTAGAACTAATGCTGCTCCCCACTGTATACCTTAGGAAGAGGCAGGTGCATTGTGCTTCCCCCAAATTTTAATAACTTGATTTTAGATATTACATTAAGAACAAATCAGACATGCTTTCTTCGTGCGTTTTCAGTTGTTTGTTTAAAGTCAGAATCTGCATTCAGAAGAACTCTCTCGCCAACTGCCACTACAATGGGCTAATTGTTTTCTGGTAATTATACCTTCTTTACCAGTAAACGTTTTGCGGACCTCTTGGGCTCTTGTGTAACTCAGGTGTGTGTAATTACATTTCTTAAGGTCAACCTTTCACCAGGATGAATTAGTGAAATTGCATAGTTGACCACTTCGGGGCATGGATCCAAACGCAATTATCTTTGTTAATAGATCTGCTCTTCAGTGGCAGAAGATGATTCAGAACTGATTGACACAAAACATGTGACGCAGTTTTAAAGTTGTCTCACAATATTTGATAATTTTACTTCTTTTTCGTGGACAAAACATCCAAATTAACTCTCCTCTCATTACTCCAAGTGTTTTGGTATTTAATCCCTAATTTTGGTGTAAATACTGGCTTGAAATCCACAAACACTTGATGTGTTTCCTCTCAGCATGTGGGGCCTGCTGCGAGATATTGATCAGAGCATATCCTGGTCAATCAGACTAAATGATTGCCTATAAGCCCCCCCCAACCTTCTCCTCCTTCAGGCTAGAAGGCATGAGGGGGGATCCGGTGAGGAAACCGAATTATAGGCAGCCCAGATATGAGCTGCCTGGCCACTGATAGTTCCCAGCAGCCTCGTGGAACTGAGCAATGCAAATGTACAATAAACAGGGCCTAAGCTGGTGGAGGTCTTTCAATCACACAGGGGCAATAGTTCAACCCCCGCCATGCATAATCCCAGCCTTGAAACCCCTGGGACTCCAGCCTCCAACCTGCTCAATGGCACAAAGATATTAGATAGCCATATGTAGATTTCGCTAGGTAAACAGACTCTCATGATAACACAATATGCTCTCTTTTCTACCAGGAATATATTTGAAGCTAAGTTCTGCTTTCTTCTGAGGGAAAGGCTCAAATTGAAGGCTTAGCTTTGCGCCATCAGAATTCGATGCAGCTGTTTGCTTTGTTTAACGTCCTTGATATATCTCTTGCTGAGAAGAAATTGGTATCTCTTCTTTGTGAATTTAGTTGCTGGGGTGTTTGCTCTGGACTGAAGAGTGGCTGATAGAGGGCCAGTTCAGGGGGGGTTGAAGTGTGTTTGGACAAATGGTAGAAATATTGGTTGGACATGCAGAAGAGAGGCAGAAGCTGTGCTTTGATTACGACTTAAAGCAGATGATTTAATTGACATCTGAAATTTATCCTGTGTATGATCATCTTCATACAGTATTTGACATTTATGGTGGATGTCTCCCCTCGATGTTTCAGCTCATGAGGTTAATCCTTCTCTGGGACATGTTTACTTACTCCGTCACTCACTTACACGCCCACACACACCCACTAAAAACCATTCACACAAGTATGAAAGCACACACAGACTCTGTCTTTCTCTGACACATGCATCCACCAGAGAAGCCCATATGGAGATAAATGACAAGTGCACACACACATACAGCAGGAAGAGTGTCTGTCTATAGGTGGGGGGAGGGTAAGTCGGGACAGAGGATAGGAGGATGGGGTGGAGGCTGATGGGGGAGGTTGGGGGCTGTTGACAGTGTTCTCCAGGTCTGTGTAACCCCCTCCTTCCTCCCTTCCTCGCCAGCGGCTCAGCAGTCCCAGCAGGAGCCACTCCAGCCTGGGGAGAGGGTCCTTCCGGACAGCGGGGGCTCCAGCAGGGAGGGGTTGGGGGGGGGGCACGGAGAGAGAGAGACACGACACGGGCCACTTTAGGCTTTGCATCACATGATCCATGTGAAAGGAGGCGGCTGATGAGGAGCTGACACCGATCATCCGTTCTGCCCATCCATTATGTCAGATAGTGTGAAGTGACAGGAGGACGACGTCTTCAATATCCAGTAGATCAAGCTCTTTTTGTTTGCAACAAATGTAGTAGAAATAGCCACAGGAGTCCAAGACAGGATATGGCTAAGTTGTTCGGAAATAGCTCTGCTCAAATGCGACTGCCAGTTTTCTCACTTCTAATTGCTTTAAGAGTTGATTCTTTGAATTTCAAACCTATACCATCGATTCGCCCATGCACTTGTATATCTGAGTATTTGTCGCTAATGACGCCTCTGAGGTGCATTTTATTTTGTCACAGATACAGTGCTGTAATTAAGTGGCTCTCAGTCCTGCTCCTCAGTACCCAGAGTGCTGCTTGTTTTCGGTCCTACCAGATACTTAATTTCATTCAGCTGGTGTTCCAGGTCTTTAAATCAG
Source organism: Pagrus major (assembly GCF_040436345.1). Taxonomy (NCBI): domain Eukaryota; kingdom Metazoa; phylum Chordata; class Actinopteri; order Spariformes; family Sparidae; genus Pagrus; species Pagrus major. Next base: position 19,697,124 of record NC_133223.1, read on the forward strand.
TCCCTGATTACATGACAAAAATGAAAACCAGCAGGGCTCTGCATCCGAAAGGACCAGGAATGAGAACAACTGAAAGTCAGCGCAGTAGAAAGCAAAAATGCAAATCAAATCATCTAAAAAGGCATCAGAAAAAAGTCAAAAGTTTGTGTCAGTTTTAAAAACTTGTCCTGTAGGTAAGCTGAAGGCACGAACGAGAAGCTGGAGGCTGTTAGACGCACGTGAGCCTGTTCAGAAATGTAAGCACTCGTGAGCAAGAGATGATAATGACAGGATAATAGGAATCTATTAGTCCTTCAGTTTTTGTATGCCTAATAATTAGATTAATTGAATGACACTCATTTAGAGAAAATGAGGGACCCAGTGGTGTTAATTCAACCTGTGTTTCCAGATGCTCATTTCTAAACAGCTAAGTGAACTACCTAATCATAGCCCACCATCTGGGAATTCCCCTCCAAGGCAGCAATAGGAGATGGCGCCATAATACGTTTTAAAGACATCGACTGATGGTTGCCTGCAACTAAACATATTGAAGCCGCCGTTTAGCCTCTCCAGCTAACAAATAGGGGGTAAAAGTGAGTGCCTTGATTATTAACTCCCCGTTCATTTAGGGGCACCTAATGCTAATTTCTGTCTTTTATAGGAAGGTAAATAAGGTCATTATGGCTGTGTTAATGATTAGCATATCTCACAGGTGTAATTCTCTGGGAGTATTGCTCTGAGACTCCTTCAGTAAAAATCACTCAGTGCCACGCCAACAAAGATGGGAGACTGACTAATTTATCCCCAAATTTGCACCATGTACAAAAAATCATGCAAATGAACTGGGTTCTCATTTAGAAGACACAGCATTTGGGTGACATTAATCAAAGAAAAATATGCAGACAAAGGTGACAGTAATCCCAATACTCGTGCATAAGTGGCACAGCTGTGATTTCGCTCACTGTATATTTGTACAGTACCTGTGCGGACTGGAGTGAAAAAATGGAAATTCTATACATTATAAAACCACCTCCTCATTATTTTTTATTTTAGCTTGCCATTATCAAGAGGATATGGACTTCGGAAAAAAAAAAAATTCACACTTAGGTGCTCATGCCTTCCAATTACAATACCGCAATTACAGATATCTGTTGGTTTTTCCATTATCACTTAAAGTTGGCAAGAAGCCAAGAAAATCCAGCCTGTCAAGAGAGAGGAAATCTTGTACTTTGAAAATGTAGTTTCGTAGCCAAGATTAGATATAAAGTCTTTGATGAAAGTTGGGGGAATTCTAGTGAAGTCGTTTTTAAATGCAGGAGACATCTGTCAAGATAAATACTGCGGGTTCATATATGTTTTTCAGTCTGGTTAATGATGATTGATACAGACATGTGATAATTGTAATTATCTCCATTGCCTCTTGCTCTGTACACATATGCATCTTCATTAGCTTAGTCAGCGTATAGATATAATATGGCCATATACAATTCCTTGGAGTGTGAAATTTCCCAATAGTCGTCTATTTATGTGTGAGAGCGGTGCAGTGCCACAGCCCGAGCTCACCTAAGCTCTCGCTGAGTTGTAGTGCAACGTAGCCTAATCCCCCAACAGAGCCGTCAAGCCAGCCTGCAAACAGAGCTCACTGCTGGCTCTCTCTGCGTGGAGGGAGCAAACCAACATCATAACAAAGGGTGTTTATGGAAAAATAGATGCTGGCGCAGCCGACCAGAAAGGGCTTAGCAGTGAGCAGACCCCGCTCCCACCTTTATCCTTCACCGTTCACATTGAAATGCAAATATCAAGGCAGGGTTTCCACCCGCGTGCCACTCACAAATTGAAAAGCAGTTTTTATCTATGCAAATGCAAGCATGGTAATTGAAGTTAATCAATCAATGCTAGCTTTCACTAAAACCTTGAACATGATTGAATAAAGTAATTATCATTCAGGAGAAAATGATGAAGTTGTAGACAGCATGAACCTTATTAAAGGAGGATTTTGAGTCACAATGGCTTAATTTAGCCAGCAGCCCCCTCTGTGTCTTCCTCCTCTTCTCCCCTCTGTCTCTGCATCTCTTTCTCACTCCTCACTTCATCCCTCTTTTCTTCGCTCTGTGACTCAATCTTGTGTGAAGCATTATAGCTCACTGTTAAGAATATTTTAAGGCAGTGTGAAATATGCCCAAGTCAGACCACTTGTGGTACATGGCGTGAGGAACTCCTGATGGAAAAAATTATTTCAGATTTAAATTGAATTACTTTTTTTCCCCACACTACTGTCACACTTTGGGCTGATAGGACAGTCATGCACTCCTGTAGCTCCAGTTTGTGGCTCTCATGTGTTACTATCATATTTAAATCACAGAGCTAAGCCTCCGATTTTCCAAAAAATTATTACCCTGCCTGCTTTGAAAAAAACTAGAAGGGTTGTATAACCACACTTACGGCTGTTTTGAAGGTATTTCCAGAATCCTTAAAGACTTTTGTAATTATCTGGGTAAAAAAAAGCCAAACTTTTAACCTGTTTCCCAAGTTGCAGCTCTATTGTCTGGTCCAGGTAGCTGGATCTGACATATGTCCTTGCTGTTTTTGTAAGCAATATAAACGTGTTATTTTGATGTCCATTTTTCTTTTCTTTCTGATACCGATTCAGATACCTTAACTTTGCACATCTGCTAATTTTTCTTAATAGCTGTACACTACTAACCCAATATGGATTTTATGTTATGGGTGTGCTCAAAGATACACAAGACACTTGACATTTATGAATGTTATTTGTGCATTAAAAAATCTGTTAAGTTGCATACAGGTGTATTTAGTAGAAACGGGACCCTGATAAATGATGTGGTATTGCATCGGTGCTTAGACTTGTGCACTTGCCAATACCTGAGCCAGCATTTTCCAACCCTTGTTATTTTGTAGGGAAATATAATTGGGAAGAAACGTTATTATGTAAGATTATAACTGATACTAACATTTCTAGCTGCCATCTTTGCTTAGATTATGAATACGAACTGGAACTTGGTTAACACATTACAAATCTTTTTCAAAGTGCAGAAAATGTCATATTTTCTCAACTGGGAGTCTTTGAGAGTTCTTGACACACCTTGACAAAAGCTGTAAGTGTTAATGAATGACTTTCTGGGTTTTTCAAAGATTGCTGGTAGGGCTGCAAGATATGGTGCAGAAATCATATCACGATTACATTGACATAAAAATGATTGTGATTAGGGATGGGACGATAAAAGATTATATTGTGGATCATGATAATGAAACACAATAAGTTGATTATGGTAAATTTTCATTATCGGGATAATCATGAATCGAGACAATCATGAAGATCGTCACATGAATGACTTGAAAAATCTGTCTAGCTCGCTGACGTACAGTCCTATATTGTTTTCCTGATTTATTTTGAATTTCCTAAGCCTGTCACCATTGCTGAAGCTCGGCTTTCACATTGTATCCCCCACAAAAACAAGTGAGATCAGATGTTGTTTCACATTTGTTTAACCTTTAATTGTGCAGGGGGACCTTATGATTCATCATTTCTTATTTTAGATTCTTTGTTCTTTTTGATTGTTTGTCTTTCAATAAAAAAAGATGAGTCTGATCTGTGATGCAATAAAAATATTTGTTTCTTAACAAAATGTACAGTTAAAGTGATTTCAGTATGTTTTAGTGCAATTTTAGTTGTTAGTATAAAGTTTTGGGAAATGTATGATGATTATTGGGATAATATCATGAATCTCAGTTATGTTGGACAGGATAATAATAATACATTTTATTATATTATAATAATTTTTACATCTGGAGAAGAAGATCTGTAGATCAGGGCATCTCTGCAGCACTACAGTACGTCTTTATAATGTTGTTTTCTCACTAATTTAATTTTGTTAATAATTCAATTTATTGTGCCCTTATTGCTGTGTGTTGCAGAAATAAGTGACTGAATGGACGCCTGTGGACATGTTAAATGCAGACCTTGAAGAATAGTGCCGTCCCCTCAGAGCTTCTCCACACTGACCGAACCCGAACCTCCTCTGATTCACACTTGATGTATCTGTTCTTTGAGGGTAAAATGACACTTGTACATAATTGTTGAGATTGGGGATGAAAAAAAAGAGAGATGTCAGTGTCAACCATTTTTAAATGAAGGCCCCCCACCACCACCACCCTCAGTTTCCACCTGTCAGCTAAGACGGTGGTAATTGAGACTTCCAGTCTGCCGTGCCTGGCTACCTTACTGTGACTTTCCTGGCTGCTCTCCTCATGGCAGGGCTAGTTAAAGGCCTCTTCGGTTTGTCACAGAGTTTAATATGCACCCTACATAATTATGCAGGATTCACAGTGCTATCAAACTGCAATTCAAATTAGTTCAGGATTAAAGGCACAGAACAGTACTGGTTCCTTAATTGCATTGTACTGTGCTGATCACATTCAAATACCCATTACTCATTCCCTCTGCGGAGCAATAAGTCAGAGGGATTAATACTGAGGCAGGTGACAGGGCCAAGCCATTAAAAGGCAGTTATGCAGAAAGCATGGCTGGTTTTATTCACGTTAATGAAATCAGCGAAATGAAACTGTAATAGATTTATCAAAGCTCAGATGGATTTGCAGTAAATCAGTTTGATTCAGGCAATCAAACTGGACAATGGAGATAGTTTTCAGCTACAGCAGTGGATATCAGGCAGCAGCATGTGAGAAGTGCTGATATTCTTCTTGTGAGGATTTGGTGAACACCCGGTGCCTAGGCCCTATTCCCAGAGCTGGGCCTGCTCATTTTTGTCAGCTAAATGGTGCCAGTGACTGATAAAACATACTGCCTTCCAGTTAAACACCATATTCTTCTACCCCCTTCTCTCATCCCACACTCTGTCTCCCTCTCTCTCTCTCTCCCTCTCGCTCTCCTCTTGAATTTATGGACCGTGTGTTGCTGATTCTGGCTTGTTATACAGTGCACAAGCCCATGAATTAGAACCTAAATTCACTTACATCAAACGGATTAGTGTTGAAATCCATCTGTCTGAGCTCGTCTCATGGCACAGGGCTTCAAGTAGCCGTCCAACACAGGATGCTGGCTGGACAAAACTCTGGAAAGAATAAAAATATGTTTAGAAATTTAAAAGAAAATTCTCTGATTAAACATAGTTTGTTTACACTTTATTTAGCATTTGTTAGCAGTCTATAAACATTTAATACGCACACAAAAGCAAAGCAATTATAAGCAAAAAATATTTGAAAGCATTTATTAACATACAGAACTTGTCAACAACTATATCAAATTACAACTGAGTTACTATATTGTCATGTAATATCTGTTGATACAGCAGCCCACAGCAAGAGTTAAAGGTCCTCTATGTAAGGATTGGCCACCTGTCAAATTTATACTCAAAACAAACAGGGGGCAGCATATCACCAAGATAACCGCTAACTGTAGCTACCTTAGCTAGTTGGCTCCGTTAGCTGTGCAGCTAGCAGCTCAGAGCTTTGGACCAGGACCGGCTGGAGCTAGCTTTATCTAGAACGTTTTCAACTAAATTCTTACACATTTATATAATGCTTATATAAATCAACACTAAACTAGAACGGCACTCAGTAGAGCTCAAACCTCCGCCAAGGCCCAAAAGTTCCCTTTAATACAATCAAGTTCGTTCTATTGTCAAATAAATCCTATTTAAATCTGCTAGATCCAGATTTTTGTTTGGAACTGCATCAAATTGTACTCACTCATATATACCAGACGTCTAAATAGATGGATAGAAGATACATGCATTGAAATTGGCGAAAAAACACCCTATCTTACTTTATTAAAGTAAAAGAGAAAAAAATACTGGATCTGTATCTTTATTCAGATATGCACCAAAAGTTAATGGGGTCTATTCTGGGCTGAGACTTATCCTCCATCCAAGTTTCGTGAAAATCTGTTCAATAGTTTTTGTGTAATCCTGCTAACAAACCAACCCACCGACCAACAAACAAAACTTAACCTCCTTGGTGGTGGTAACAAGGTGACTTAGTGTAAAGTGATTCCTGTAGTTTAGCAGTTGTCAACAAATCGTTAATAATCACTTTTATCTGTTTACAATGACATTATAATGTGTCACTTTTGCTTCAGTGTCCTCTGTTATGATTTAATATTTATATTTGTTTACTCTGTGAATTTTTTTGGACACATCTACATAGTCAGTAAATGAAATATAGCATTACACCTGTCTTTCCTGAATCAAATGATGTACAGTATGGCACTTGATACTGACTGCAAGAATAGGGGAGGAAAAACTAAATAAATACAGGAGAGTCAGGTGACCCAAAAATTGTTCTATGTCATTGGGCTGAACTACATTATAATGATGTGTTTATATACTGCTTCTGAAAGGAGACATGCAGCAAAGTGTTACCTCAGTTTAGCACATGTTATCTAAAATAAGTCAAATTGTTTTTTCAGTCAGAAATTGAACCAAGCGAGGCGTACCAATTGACAAATCAATAAGTGACATTTTGCATTTAGCGGTGTGTACAGTGTGCAGGCGCTTACATTGAGAAAATCACACCAGCTGTGTCAGGTTTTTTCGAGTCCTGCTTTACACTTTTTCAATGTAAAAATGGTTAAATGACCTGAGCTCAAATGACATTATTTTTAAATGTGTTCTTAATGAGTCGTCCACTGTACAGTATAAATTCCAATTACATCCAATTAACCCCAATCAGAAGCACCTCATCTCTAGCCTCTTTTTTTATTTAATGGTTCGCTGCGGCTTCAACCATTGATTAGGCTGAATGAGCAGCACTACTAAATGACCACCTTGAAGGAGACGGGAGCTGTTAGCCTTAATAGAGACGGCCCGGCCATTACACCTCTGTGTGCACAGTCCCCCTCTTTTAACAGGCTAGATCAACTTTTATATTGGGGTCTGACGGGCCTCTATCCAGGTTGATTTTGACTTTAGCCCATTTGCTTCCAGGGAAAATGTTAAGTAGAAACCTCCCATCCATGAACACTAGCACATTATTTTCTAATTACAATGCGTTTAGGTCCTCCAGTAGGCATGCATGATTATACACATCGCCATTTGAATGTGTACACAATGGAGGTGTTCTCAAAGCCAAATGTTATTGTTTGAATAGCCTGAAAAATATATTCATTAAAGGCAAAGAGAACACTAAAAATGTGCTCATAATAACAATAATAATAACAAGCTCTGGCCACTATAATTTATTCCAGTTTGAAGTGATCACAGCAGCTTATTTGGTCAGGATCAAGACAAGACTCGACTGCAAGAGAGAGACAGTGAAGATTAGAAAATAAAAGCACAAATCCATTCAACATAAAGTATCCTCGAGTGTTAAAACTGGCAGCAGACGCCCGGATAAGCCCTCCCACACACTCAGTCTTGAGAATTTCCCTGTTTGTGTTCTTTTGAGGAGTTTGCATTGCATAATACCCACGTGGCTAGCCACAACAATCTGTAGATTAAGCCCAACAAAAGTATGCATTAGAACTCCCTGGCTTAAACAGTTTCATAAGTGCATTCAAAATACAATTCCCTCACAATTTGAGCTTTGTAAAAACAAAAAGCAGCGCTCGTTTCTTAATGAAAGCACCCATAGTTGACACTGGAAGTGGATTAACCAGAGATGCACAATAAGTCTTTGAAACAGCCTTCATATACAATTGTCACAGCAGAGCCAAACATATGAAGGCTCCCTTTTGACAGTGTGCATAAGAAAATAATTGCTTTATTTATAGATGGTGTGAAATTAAGCACACTTAAAAGCCCGGGACAGTATGGTTTAATCAACCGCCTTGATTCATGCACACAATTCACACAGCAACTGAAAGCGGGCGGTATTAAATACATTCTCTTATTACTCTATAAATGCAAGTGGCCAAGCAGACAAAAATCAAGTAATAAATTAATAGTAATAAAAACACCAACTGCACGGACAGATAGAGAAATTAAAAGCCAGCAGCATCAAATACAACACGCCATTCAGCTTAATAAAATGCAAGACAATAACATTTGTTGGAGCCAATCACATGCACCTACTGTAGGATATTTAAACACATCTAATGTTGATTTGTATCTCATTTGGCATCCACTGAATTAATCTAATAAATATTCAGCATTTTAACACTTTTGGGAAGGATGATGTTCAGCTTCTGATGGCAGAGAGTGAAGAAAGCAATTATTTTACAATTACGCCTTGAAGTCCGACTGCATTAAAGGGCCAGTTTGACCCAAATCACAAAAAGTAAATTTCTCACATGGCCCTAGTGGCTTCTAGCCATATAGACTATGTTGGTTTGGTGTGTTGAGATTTTGACATATTTGCTTCTATGATGGCGAATTATATTTTGTTCATGCTGCTCAAAGCATTGAAAACTACTTTCTACCAAAGGAATAGTTAAGTTAAAGAGGTGGTGGCAGCATTAAACTTTAAAGCAAATATTCCAAAATTGGTGGTTGAAAATTAGCTAAGCGGAAAATAATGTCCTCATTTTTCCGTTGGCATTTTACCCTACTGCTGACAACCTATGAGTTTAAATTTGGACTAATATTGACATTTCTACGTATCACATTCTCATGACACATAATGTACATGAGCTAACTTTCATGTCAGGAGGTGGTTATGTTGCAGCGAGATAGCTGCCAAGCCAGACAGGTTTTAACTTTTGTGAAAGCCTAACCAATGAATATTTTTAACCAGACTTTGGGACACTTCCCAGCTGTGTCAGTGATAACAAACTGGATATTTCTGATGGGATATCCAGACCTGTCCAGCCATGTTTTTGGTGACAAAATGACATGATTTTTTTTGTGTCTAAACCTAACCAGAGCATAAGCACAACATTGTCACGACTGAAAATTAAACCTAAAGAAACGTAAAGTTGCAACATATCTGTCGTTCGCAGAAATGTACATCGCCAACATTTATTCTGCCAATTTTTTGCATTTTTAACCCTGCCTACAAAGCTCTGATTGGTTGGCTGTATTTTCAACCAAAATAAGCCATCAGGGAGCACAGCACTTGAGCTATTTGAATCGCTGACAAAAATATCTGAGATTTGAAAATCAGGCTAGGAACATAGTTTGTTTTGTTTTGTTTTGTTTTACAGCATCTGATTTTTATTAACCTGCAAAGTAATATACACAATAAAAAAACAGAAGAAAGCATGAAGTGTAACGTAGGCAAGTGTAACAAAAAACATAATAATAATCAACTCTATTAATAAAGCGCCTTTCAAAACCAGTATTGCAAGGTGCTGTACAATTCAAACATTAAGGATAAATAGATTTAAAACAGGAATAAATATAAAAACAATAAAAACTACACAATTATTGGCAAAGTGCCTATGAAACAGGTGAGTAGCACTAAATCACATCTGTATCATCCATAAAAGTAAAATGCAACATTAAAATAACCTCTTTTTTGTAATGACATGGCAGCTAATGATTTATTGAACTAGGGTTAATGGTAAATGGACCTACATCCTTGCCAGTTGACCTCTCACTTTAATGTGTTGTTTAATGATAAATGTAATTTCAAGTTAAACACAAACAGAGTAAAAGCACTGCTGAGTAGGTCCAGTTGAGTCATCAGTCACCTGGCATTTTCTTTATACTCCCACTACAAACTTGTGTGCATTTAACAGCTCACACAAAAACACTAATCATACTCATTTTGATAATTGTCAGTCTCACTGTTCAACAAAATATTGTACCTAAAATCTGTTCTCTTGTGAGTTCTGCATTATGTAGAGATCTAAAATGATATTATTAAAAAAGGGAAAAGAATAGGAATTAAATTCTCTGATGTGTTGGCTTTAAATTCATCACTTTCAAATGGTGATACACCTCCTCCACCTCTAATGTACCTCTTCCAATTAATAGCATCAGGATGATACTTTATAACACTGAAGGACATACAATAAGTATACAAGGATCCTCATTTAAAGCCAGAAGTTCGATATCAAAAACTCCCCTAATTACTTAGATTTCAGCAGAAAGTGTCATCAAAATGTCAGAAGCCTCCACACTTTAAACATGTCTCGCCAGCTTTAGACATCTCGTACAAGTAGAATCCACTTATGACAATGACAGCCTATTGCTGATGAAGTACTGTACAGAGAAAGTATATAATACAGGGCACCTTTGGATAATAATTCTACTCTGTGAAGGAGATGAGAGCCTATAGCATTATATAAATGTGTGACCATTTGCGAGTGGAGTGTATTTTTGAGTGTCTGTCCATCTCAGGTTTGAGGATGGCTCAAGATTCCCGTGACCTCGTGCTTCCACAGCAAGGGCCTTATCTCTGGAGGGTCAATTACTATTCACTTTTTGCTTGATCTTGTTTGTTTAACTTGACACAGTGAAGAAAGGCCTGACATTGACCAGAATCCGCTGCATTAATGTGTTTCATGTTCTGCATTCATCATTGTCACCGAGCCGGAGAAGACTGCCAGTGTCACAGGAGGACAGGAGAAAAGAGGGTGTGAGTGTGAGTGTGTGTGTGTGTGTAGAGAGGCGGCAGGAGAAAAACATATACAGGTGTGTGGAGGTGAGGTAAGAACATGATTAATTTCTTAACTTCAAGAACAACAACAATAATACAGATTTTCTTTTCTTCTTACCTTTAAGAATGTACTTGTTCCTCATTTGTGCACTGTTTTCATCTATCTGATCAGTGATCCTGTGGTGGAAAACATAAAAGCTCATATATCAGATAAGTCACAAATGTATGCTTGCAGACCAAAAACAAGAAAAGAAAAAAACTCAGAAATACTCAGAATTCCACATGGATTTTGTGAGATAAAAGTACATGTGGTCCGGCCATTTACAACTTCTTAGTTCAATGTGCAATGTGTGATGACAGGTGAAAACTTGTTAATGTAATTCACAAGTAATCCTCACATATATGGAGTGTACTGTTACAGCATGTGCTAATTCTGGGTTTAGTTCACAGCATGTCTCTCTATATTATGTGCTCTTGGTTACTTCTGGTGTCATGTGTCACCACCTGCACTTGAGCAAAGTTCAAGTTTACAACGTGATTCTTTTTTTGCCGGAGCAGGTAGATCGTTTGCATTTGTGTGTATTCAATTCACATTAATCAATATTTTAATGTTAATATTCAAGATTGACACTATAAATCAACCTTGTTCTTATTTTGTTTCTACTTAACCGTAGATGTTGACTTCCTGTACATTTTGCATTTAGCACCTCCCTCCTCTCTACCTCACCATATGAACCTGCAGTGATAATCACCAGACTCTGTCCTGATTGGATAACGCTGGCAGGGATACTACATGAGCAGGAGGAGGAGAGACAATGGGTTATTGACCAAACACTCTATAACAGTGATTACAGTTGAAATGAAGAGCTATTTAACACCTATTTTAACAAAAACTATATCACTTGCAGCAGCTTCAAATAAAATAAATAAATGCAAACTCTATGTTTATCCATTGCAGGGATTGGGGCCGTTTTTTGGAAAAAAAACTTGCACTTACAAATGTTTATTGCCACTTGAGGACAGTAAAAACCAGCTGTAAACACAACCCTGACATATAATAACCTTCAGAGTTGACATAACAAAATTGTTAGTAAGCACATATCGTCATCTGACAATGTGGCCCCATTTACACCTGCTATTCCTCATGATCTGTATCTGGATATGCTGTCTGGATACTAGCATTTCAAGTTATCAATAACAAACATGCAACAAACGGTTACATTTTCAAAACAAAAGCACCAAACTACTTGGTTAGGTTTTGGAAAAGAGCATGGTTTTGCTTAAAATAAGTTAAATGTATACTTCCTGGCTGTTTGCCTCACAATCCCTAATCACTTGGGTGAATGTCTTATGAATATGCCAACCATTCGTCAAACCAACCGTTCGTAGTGGATCGGCAAGTCTATTTCACACTGGCGTAAGACTCTCACTACAGAAAGCTTTAAGGTTTTTACAACTACTGCTGACTCTTTTCACATAACACATCGATTGTTGTCTTAAAACCTAAAATAATCTACTGTAACACAATCTAGAGTTTAAAGCTTCACAGACAACATTTACAAAAGTGAATCTGGGGTGAGAGGCTGCCTCTCTACACGTCCAAAAATCTCTCAGAGCAGGTTAAATGCAGAATAATATAGGCATTTCATATCAGAAATGATGAAAATTCTTATGAATATGTCTCTTCAGTATTTGCTGAAATGTGTTTAATTTAGAAATTGTGTTGACAGAAACTCCCACACGAGCCCCTACAGCAAACGCACAGCTCAATTAGTAGTGCAGCAGGTTCACTCAGAGAGACCTGTCACTAACTGAATCTCTGTTTACAGGTAATCCATACTCTTCCTATCAAACTGAGCTGAACTGGCTTCAACTAACAACAGGACCAAAATATAGTCCTGTGTGTTATTCCCCAGTGGCTCTGGAACACTGATTGAATGTTCACAATGGAAGTTGTATAACACACTCTTACTACAATGCTACAGAGCAGGGATTATTTTAATGACTTCTTCATGACATACAGGGAAAAGTCCATGAACAACTTTGTCAGTATTCCCTTTAGTTGACTGTAATGCACTGTAATGAGTGGTGGAATGTAATTAGGTGCATTTACTCAAGTATTGTACTTGAGTACACATTTGAGGTACTTGTACTTTAACTGAGCCTTTTCTTTTCATGCCACTTTTTATATTACTCCACTACATTTTGGTCCACCACATGTATCTAAAGATTTAGTTTCTTCTACTTCACAAATTAAAATTTGTTCCTATAAAACATATGAAAATGTATATCTGAGAGTCTATTAACAAAAAAAATGAATGGGTGACTAATTTGATTATTTAACAAATTTTTCATGCAGAAACATTGCAAACCCAGTTGCCAAAATAAGTGTTGGCAGTTAATGTTTCTGCAAAATACGTTTATGTTGAAACTTCACTTTTCTTTATTTTGCAACTTGACTTTTCTTTTGGTTCAATTTTCAATTTAAGGCTGTGCTGATGATCTGGTCAGGTTCAGGCACATAAGCTAAATAGGGTTAGAGGTGTCTTAACTTCAGGTACGTAGCTTATGACACATACAAATGCGAACAAGTCAGCTGTTTGCAGAAACATTAAAACATTTTCCTGCCGACTGGGCTAAACAGCCTCACAAATGTGAGAATTTACTGCTTTTTATTTCAATTATTTTCTTTATTTTAATTTGAACAATTTTGACTTCCGCATTGTTGGTTAGACAAAACAAGCATTGTGAAGGTGCCACTCTGGGCTCTGGGTTATTGTGACAACATTTCTCATTATTTCCTGGATTTTTACGAAACCAATCAGTTGATTGATTATTGGAGAAAATAATCAGCAGATTAATCCGTGATGAAAATAACTATTAGTGGCAGTCCAACACAAAATATTTAGAATAACTCAACCAACTAAAACAGGAAAGTCCTGCTTTTACATTAATGCATGTGTAATAATAATATAATGTTCTATAATGTTCTAAATGTTCTACATTTGTTATTTTTACTTTTAAAACGTAAGTACATTTTCCTGATTAAACTTTTATATCAGTAGTATTGTCAATACAGGAATTGTACTCCCAACAGAGTATTTTCAAAGAGTTAGTAGAAGTGATTAGTACAATAAAATACTTTCTCCACCACTGATTGTATTTTACACTGACCCCTTAACAGTGTCTTCATGAAATGTTTTTGATACTGTCTGAACACGTGTTGCAATATATGCCCTATCATTTCTCTCAACTTTTGCAGGTTTGGCCCTAAACACAGTTCAGTAGGGGGAGATCACAGGGACAAACAACATGGATGTTCTGTTCCCATCAACATCTGGAGTGTTGTTACTGATCCTGCATGTCAGACTGGAAGAGTCTGAGTGTCATGGTTACTGAGCTAAAAGAGGATCATCAGCACAGGACTCCTATGAAAGGAGAGAAATCTAAAACCTCTCCACTTCTCGTAAAGGCACATCAGAGAAACAACACCTAACGGTAATACACACACACATTGATCTTAACCGCTGATATTTTCTGAACATCTATTTATTTAAAGTTAAGTACAGACCCTTTTCATGTACTAGTCAGAAGAGTGAGGGACACTTGTAAGCATCCCCAAGAGACCAGGATATGTTATGGGAGAGTGGCTGAGATGAAAAAGATTTTTATGTTTACAACTTGCTGAGTTAGTTGTGTAAAAAATATTTAAAAAACTACTATACATGGTCAGTATACCACTATACTGCACTACATCAATTAGAATAATTTTTTTGAATAGCTGTTATTTTAAGGTCAAAAAGTTACATAATGTTGCTTTAACAGATTGTTAGCATAGATAGTTTGGTCCATAGGAACATCAGAAAAAATGGAAAAATGGCCATTACAATTTTCTGAAGGCTCATGTGATGACTTCTTTTGTCTGACCAACTGTGTAAAACCCTAAGATATTTAATATTCTGTCATCTAAGACAAGTTAAACAACCAAATACTCATATTTGAGAACCAGGAGCCGTCAAACTGGAATTTACTCAAATATGTGTAATTTAAGTGACTTAAACAATTGTTGATCAACTATTAAATATCAAAACAGTTGCCAATTAATTTTCTTAAAAGTGTCACCGGTTCCTCTATAAACCAAGGAAGGTGAAAGGGACATGTTTCAGTAGTTATAGAAGCTCTTGTGATGCTACTTCATTCAATTTGACATGCATCTGTATGAGAAAATATGGCTTAAGTATCATGAGTGCATCTGTAGCATTGGCGGGTGCTGTGGGAACAGAGATCTTAATCTGAACATACAATGGCAGACATATCAGACCAATTATTTTAGGTCTCTGGGGATTTATCAGTATTAATTTTGATTGCTCAAATAGATTGATACACTCAAATCAATCTGGAGAAATCAGTGACATCAAATTCCAAAAAATGTGTGCGAGTCTAATCTTTGAAATATAATTAGCAATGCATACTTCAGTTGGCCTGCTGTTCTTAAACAAAGAGTAGTTTCCTCCTCGTAAAGGTGCTGCGAGGAATGCAAGAACAGCAATCAGATCCACGTCTGGGCTGCACGTCAGATGACTTATTAAGGAGAGAATGACAGGAAGGGCAAGGTTTCAACTAAGCTCAGCAGAATCAAACTGTATCAAAAGTACAACTAGGTAGAGCGCTAATAATAGACCAATACAAACAAAACTCCTGACAGGAATAGAACAATCACAACAATGCCTATTTAGTGCTCACGCAGGCGGTGTGAATGGCTTTTGTGTGCTGCTTATTATTGCAATCTCAGTGTAGCAACGGTACAGAGCAAATCTCAGTAATTAACCTATGGTAATGACAAAAGCCAATTTATGGCTCTTAAAGATCAAATGTATCTGGGTTAATGTGAGGTCAGTCTAATGCATGTGCGGGAATAGCAGCGCTGGAATTGAAGAAGCTGGTTGGGGAGAGGTGTACTGGGATTACTGCCAGTGTGAATGGTGCTGTCAAAAACATCCATTCTAAATAGACAGTAATGCACAAGCTGGTGTCAGGCTTCATTTAACACAGTAACACACACATTGTGAACACATTTGTAAGATAAATCAGTATGGTGAGATAAACAGAAGGCAGATTAAATAGACATGTTTTTTCATTGAGTATAGTTTTTGGGCAGCCTGTCTTCAATAATGAATACGTCACTTTTGAATATGAAACCTGAGTCGTCTGCGCACTTTAGTTCCCATGCTTAACTATGAGCTTCACAATTCAAGGAAGAGCCTCCTCTGCTGCTTGCATGTTCAGGAAGCCCAGCAGTGTCTACCACAATGGTGCTACATACTGTACATACTCTTTTAAAGCATAAGCCCAGTTAGGAACTTAACGACCCGTAACCCGGAGCTTCCAATAACCTGAACTTTAAGAAACAGTTGAGCCTTTTGGTACAAGGTTGCATGTGTGTGATGTGTCTCTTCAGAGCAGTAGAGCCCTTTTTGAACTGTTGAACCCCACCTGAAACCGGACCAGCTGCCAGCTCACTCACCGGCTCTCTAGTGTACTGCTCCATACTGTCAAACCAAGCTACTTACTTGATTCTCTCCTGAATGCGAGGACATTAAGGTCTCCAGACCTGTGCCTGCTGCAGTTTTGTTTTGTTTTTAGTCCGTATGTCAGGATTTAATTGACCCATTTGCGATCGGATAGCCTTATTGGCTACAAATATGCAGATGAAAGGTTTAGATATTAATTCAAAATGAACTCGTGATGATTTAAAAAGAAACTAAGTAGATAACATGATGTAATGCTAACTTAAGTATAGAGCTAGAGCTCTATATGGTCAAGCACCCGCCTACATTGGAGAGGTAAAGTAGTCGGAGGTCTTCTGATGAGGGTTTGTTGGTTGTGAAGCTAAACTCAAGCCTCAAAACTGAAAGGAAACTGCACTGTTAAGGTGTGGCCTCTGAAGTTGAGAATTTTCTCACTTGCGAATTTTTTTTCACCACTATCAAGTTTTACTCATCTCATGCCTGTTTTTTTTTTTTTAATTGTGAAGCACTTTGTGTCCCAGAAAGCTGCAGCATAAATTAGCTGACTTACTTGTCCATGGTTATATGAGCCGTCCTGACCACTTCGTAGGGCCCTGCCTCTGTAGGTAGGGGCCAGATGTTGGGCCACCTGGACACAGTGACAGACAAAACAGGCATTAGTTATTCAGCCAGACTCCAAACAGAGCCTACTGACAGATCATGGCTCCTGGGGAGTTATGCTGCATTTAAATAGCACCTTTTGATATTAGATCAATACGACGGATTAACAGTCAAGTCACTCATGGGCAGATGCTGCGGGGAGACAGCATGCTTTGACTGTGATACATTATGTGCCAGAACTAAACAAAGAAGTTATTTCAATTCCAATGGTTTTGTTACTTTTTTCACAAAAGGTCAAGCGCTGTCAAAAATATCAGCATATTGACCTTTTTAAACATTCCAGAAACATTGGGATCATAGATTATGCTTTCTTCCCCTCTTTCTCGCCGACAAAGGGTTAAAACTCATTCACACCAAAGTCGCAGGGGGCTGCAACTCTCTGTGCTTGTCATTTGCAGGTCATTGTACAGTTCATTTGAAGTGTAACATGGCATGGACTGTCCTGATGATATGTGTATTGTCAGGAGGACAGAGACACTGTGCAGGATGACAGCAGGCTCACTGGTGGCTTTTTCAAGTAGTCCAACACTTACAAACATCTTGTCATCTGTGTTTGCGGACCAACTCAAAAAACCTGCCAAACATTTGAATGTTTCTTAGAATCTTATTTTATCTTTGTTATGGGACAAACACCTTTCCATTGTCACAGTTAAACTCTCTAGAAAGTTTTCTGAGGTTGTTGGAGCAGCTGCTCTGCTGTTTATCTACTTTCTCATATCCCTTGGAATACTGTGCTTAATGGATAAGGCTGCCAGTTTTGTGTAATTTTCTTACCGTCAACAACTCAACAACTAAATGATCCCAATAACAAGTATTGTGTGTGCATCCAAAGCCCGATATCTTATTCCTCTGTGCAATGGAGCTCCGAAAACAACTAAATTTTTCACGACAATCATTCCAGCTGTGATTGTAATAACTGCATGTGTTGAAAGATATCCAGGTAAACAAATTGTTACATGTATTTGGTTAGATCATTCATTTTCACTGCATTGCTATAGGCCTATGTTTACATAGTATTGTTCTGTATATAAAATAGAAATAATTTTAGGGAAATACTTCATCTTAATACCATGTGTTTGGGTCGGCCCCAGGAGATTTTCTAATTTCAAATTAGGCTGCATCATTCTTAAAGCTGCCGTAAGTGATTTTTTAATTAAAATAAGTGTCAAATAGCTCTGTATTCCAACAGTGATCACTGTTATAGAGTGTTTGGTCAGCGACCCATGTCTCTCCTCCTCCTGCTCATGTAGTAAAAGAGAAAAGAAATGTTCTGGTGTCCCTGCTGACTTTAGCCAATCAGGACAGAGAACGCTTTAAGGAGGCGGTCCTGTCTGCTTGTGAACACACAGAGAGCAGGTTCCTCCTGTTTACTGCTATATCTGGTGATTACCGCTGAGTGTTCATGTAGTGACGTAGAGAGGAGCGAGGAGATTGCTCACTGCAAAACGGACAGGAAGTTAGCTAAAACAATGATAATGCTTACAGCAGGTTTACGTTTTGCATGTGGTGACATTTGTTTTGTTTTTTACATTATTCCCCTCATATCTACAGTGTAACAATTGCTGGTATAGAGAAGGATCCCTCACTGGTTTCACACACATGGAAATATTAGCATTCGTGTTTGATTGGGTGTGGTGCTGTATAAGCCACGGTTGTGGGTGAGCAAATCCTTTTTCCCTTGTTCTGCCCACGTTCCCCAACACTAATTTGTTCAAAAATGAACTGAAGGAGACAGCTGGTGCCAACAGAAACAGAAGATCTGACTAAGTGAAACTGTAACTGTTTAAATATGGTCAACAATATAATACCATGCCATTTAACATGGATTATCTGTTCAGGTCAAGAGGTGGGAGGACGTGTCAGCCAAGAATGTTTCAATGGAAGTTGACCAAGTCGCTCTGCTCGCAGTGTCACGGTGAAAGAGGTAGAAATACCGTCCGCCAATACTGGGTGTGCTTGAGTGGTCAGGATTCATAGCAATCACACTGAAATTGCTTTGTATTATTACTGTTACCAGATTTAAAACAAAAGTAGTTAGTAAATTCTTTTTGATCATGACATGAAATGGTCAAGTCATTGTCACTAATGTCGACGTTGTTGTTCCTGCAGATTGACAGTGTCCTTGGAGTTAGGCTTTATGACCAGGGGACAAAATACACTCCCGGGTGCCGAGGACATCTCCTCTCCTGTCTTACACAAAGACAGCAGGAAAAGGCATACATAAACACGCAGACACCTACGGTATTATAACACACACACATCCTGCAGATATATCCAACTTGTGTGTGTGTGTGTGCACAAGCAGGCCCCTGAAGTGAGTTGTGTCTTCTCTCTATTTCACCGCTACAGCAGGAAAATAAACGAGCTCCAGCTGCTGCTCCTCAACAATCCACTTTTTCTTGTATCGTTGTGACATATAAAGAATTAAATATTAATACGCTATTGTGTATCGATTGAAAAAATACCTGCCACTATAATGGGCCGGTTGATATTTCTGAATAAAACAATGACAAACTCGTTATCAAAGGGCATTTTTTAAACATTCATGACAGCAGAGTAGCTGTGGAGCAGAAGGCCTCACATGGGCAATAAAAAGCACGCAGATGAAGACAATACCCATTTATAGTTGTTCAAAATGAAAGTTATGCATAATAAACAATGTCTCTTGAGCTGCATTAACCTTGGAAGACCTGGCACAATGGATTCAACAGTCCAATTGATTATTCTGATGGGTGAAAAGGTTCAACTAACACTTCTCCTGAACACTTATAAGTCACAGCCGTGTACAGCTCCAATAATAAAACACATCTTGTACAATTTGAAAGTAAACAATCACCGTGAATAAAGAGAAGAGGTTCCTTTGGAAGTGAGGGCTAAAAGATTGGGCTGGAAATGTTCAGTGAAAAGAAGGTTTTTCATTCTTTAATTCCAGAGGCAGAGTGAGCGACACTGATGGCTCCTTTGTTCGACTGACTCATGGTTGGGGAATGGGAACTGTTGTGTGGTGTGGAAAGATTTCACCACAAAAACAGAAAAGAGAGTCCACTTCAGACTGCAGGAGCTGAACAAAGAGAGTCTTTAAACATGCCAGTGCAGTCAGTGGAGAGTCCAGTGGAGTCAAACTGAGTACAGTGGCGTAGAGATCTGCTGCCAGACATGCAGAGACTCTGGTGTGACTGTGAGAAGCCATGGAGACCCTTCTCCCTCAAGGGGAGGACTGGGGGAGACTGTCCACTGTGGGGGCCAGCAGGTCTTCTGAGGTGTCACCTCCACACAATGTGACAAACCCCTCTGGTATGACCCTTCTTCACACTCCCCCATCCCCTTCCTTCCACCTTCTAAGACAATTGAGTGAAGACCCCGGTCCGGGCACAACCACAGGCAAGGACGGAGACCGTGTGGACTCCGCCAGTCACAGCTTCTCGCTCCATCACTTCACACTTATATCCCCCGTGCTCTCCTCCGTCCCCTTCCTTTCTTCTTTTCTTCTCAGGCTTCAGGCTCTCACTGCTCATTTTGTGACTACAGGACTTTTACCAGGGTCTCGCCCAGACATACGCCACATGTCACCCTGCCGTCCGTGGCCACACTGCCTGAAGCCAGATGTAGTCTGAGGCTTGAACTGGAGAACCACTGTGACACATTCCCAACAACCCTTTCTCTGTCTTATTCTCTATCTCTTACAGTGATGGAAGAAGCACTCAGATCCTTTACGTGACTAAAAATACTAGTACAAATATGTAAAAATACTCTGAATGAACATCCTGCATACAAAAGTCTAATTAATTAATAGAACATTGGCAAAATATTTAAATTCACAAATTTACCATTTGGTTTGGTTTAGGCACCAAAACTACTTGGTTAGGTTTAGGAGAAGATTATGGTTTGGGTCCAAATAAGTCACATTACATACGTGATGTGTAATGAATTATGTTTTTCATGTTATGCTATGTATGTAACATATTTTATGTACGTTATGTAAGTTAACTTATGCACGTAAGATAAAATAAGTCAATGCTGACTTTTAGTTTTACATCCATGGTTTGTCAAATGCTGAATGTCATTACACTACGTCACCTGACTTGCTCTGAGTATCTAATATTGCTCAGAGGGAAGAGTTAAAATCAAAATGAGTTGAAAGCCTGGTAGGTGCAGTAGGTGGTGTCTGTATGAGATGCAGAGTGGCATGACATAAGTATTAGGTATTTGACAACCTGGGAGTGAGAGCATTTGAGTTGATTTGTGCCTGGTTAGGATTTTATTGTGGGTAGTTAAGTACACTTGTTCCAAAACTCTGTGTTGGGCCTCCTCCAAAGGGTCAAAAGATAAATCCATGGTGTTGTAACATGATTATTGAGAGAGTAAAGAAAGAAAAGATGAAAAAATCTTCTTTCCTTCAGCTCTGTGAGGTTGTACATTGGCAAAGCAGTGCTTTGAGCTAAATGCTAATGCTCAAAATGACAATGCTAACAAGTTAGTTGTGCAGATATTTGTCCTCCTGGTGGCTCTAGATAAAAGTTCATCATCTCATCCTGTGAGGGACATTAATGTGGCAAATTTCATGGTTGATTCAATAGTTATGAAGACATTTCACTGAAAACCACAAATGTCAACCTTATGGTGGTGCTGGGGTAAAGTCCAGGGATCAACAGAGGATACGTCGTCGTACCAAATTTGATGGAAATCCAACCCAGTTGTTGAGATAGTCTCAAATAACAAACTTTTAACTTTTTGTGTCTTAAACAGTTATTTAATAGACTGTCTGAGCAGGGCCGCTGATAGTCCTAGTCATGCCAAGGACAAGGTAATCTCCAAAGGTTGTCCCAGCTGACTAACTTAAGGGTTAAAGGGCCCTTTCTTGGCCCTCCCACTACCCTGGGCCTGTGATAACTGACCCGGCGTTCCTCCCTGTCAGCCTGGCATCTTAGAAGTTTAGTGGGAAATGTCTCTGTTAAAGTCACGAACAACTCATAAACGTCCAAAATATGACAAGATTCCCAATGAGACAGGTTTTTTTCCCCCCCAAGGGGTAACACCACCAGTTTATTCGATAACAGTGAACTGGATTTTATTTTTAAGTTGCATCCGTAAAGTAATTAGTAATTAAATGTAAGATTAATGGATAAATGCAGAGAACTAAAAAGTACATTTCTGTCTTAATTGTAGCTAAAATTGTACTCAATTGAGGAGTATATGCACTTAGTTACTTCATACCACTGATCTTTAACTATCTATCCATCTTTCTTTCATGTGTGTATCAATCTGTCTATAACTGTCTCACAGTCTCTCCTCTGCACCTCACAGGAAATCAAATGGATTGTATCATTCGACTTTTTCTCAGTTTTTTTTCCTTTAGCATATAGAAGGCAGAGCTAATATTGAGGAATGCAAAAAAAAAAAAAAAAAACCCTCATGGACTAATCTTGTGCTGAGTACAGCCATGATAATGATGATGGATTAGAAATACAGCAGTGTATTGGGATTACAGTGCTATTAACTGGCCAGGGGAGGAGGATGAGGAGGCAGACCAGTATCAAGCTAATCAATCAAATAATCGGGACAAGCCCTTGTCTACTAGAAACAATTAGACCACTTCTCCAAAATCAATAGCCCTGCATTCTGTTTAGATACCCACTGGTCACTCATTCAATAAAGCCTCCATGGGTTTTGATAAGCCTGCCAGTCGGCAAGGGCCATTTGAGGCTCCGAGTGGGAGAAAAATACATCAAACGGGCTCCAGGAAGGCCTCATAAAAATTGCAAATCGAAAACAATATAATTTAATGTGGCAAAGGTTATTTTTCCACTTGTTCATTATCAAATGTCTCATGTGAAAGCATTGCTATAAAGGGGAAAAAATCTATTTTGTTGAGTGTTTGGGGAAAACAGGAGGGACGTGTATTATATCTAAAGGAAAACAAAATAACGATGGAATCAAAGGGGTTCATAAAGTTGCTCTGAGAAATAGTCCTGGTAGTAGAGGTGTCTCCTGTTTCCAGCACAGCTCCCATACATAATTAAAGCAGGAATTTGTATCTGTCTGCACTCTGTGGCCTCCTGATGAATTAATATCTGGTGGAAGTCCTACACAGCCATCAGATTAGCTCATTTATTTCTGTCAGCTGCTTGCTCTATCAGCTATTTGTAAATCAGAGAGGGTGGGTGGGTGGATGGGGGGGTTGTTGAGATTGTTGGACGTGTATTTATTATCATAAATGGCTGTTATGAATTAGGCCTGATTCAAACGTCCAGGCTATAGTGCCGCAAGTGTAAGAGCACAGTGATGACTCTTTTTTTTTTTCCTGGGAGAAATGTTATGTTGACATTGTTGTGCTAGTTATACTTTCGCATCACAGCCGTTCTCTGCATATAAAAACACTGTACTGTAAGATTGACTGCAGCCATGCAGTCATGGGAGAAACTTGAGATTTTTGAGATTCTTTGAGGGTTTGCAAAAAATCTTAACAACAACAAAAATGTTGGTACTGTTGTTACAAACACAGATAGAACATTTCCTGACTTCTCATCAAAAATATCTAGTTTTGTTGCTACAATCACAGCAAAAAAATGTTCTGACCTCTCGCCAAAAATATTCAGTTTCGTTGCCCAAACACAGCTGGAAGATTTCCAGACTTCTAGTCAAAAATATACAGTTTTGTTGCCACAAACACAGCTGATAAATGTCCCAACGTCTCCTTTAAATTATCCGGTGGTTTCATGTGTACAAAAGTTGAAACGCCGCCTCGCACAGTGGTCTCTTGCTTAGTAGTCATCTGGCGTAGCTGTAGTGCTTCCACCCCCCCAGCTCCTGACATGAAAGTTTTGTAGAGATGTTGATATGCTATATATAGTATAAAATGTACAAATTTTAACATATCTGTGGTTTGCAGAAATATCAACATTTTATTCTGCTGAAGTTCAGTGTCCTGGCTGTGTTACTAGTGGACTTCGGTCAGGATGAAGTTGATGTCCTCCTCCACAACGATGCGTGGGTGTGATTTCCAGTGAGAAGATGACGTGACAGGATCCAGGAGCTCCATGTTTGTCGGCACTGGAGGTGTGTTCACGTTATGTGCATGAGAGGGAGCAGGGGTAGGGAGGGGAACAAACAAGAAGACTGCATTAACCTTTGGTCTGCTGGGGAGGGGAGGGCACGAGCGGGGCCGGGCTGGTTGAAGGGACACCCCATAATCAGGCTCCTGTCAGCGCTGTTTCCAGGAGATTAATTCAGCTGGTTTCAATTCCAGCCGCTGCTCCCCGAGCTTCAACCCAGGGTGCACATATTGTCCTGTTTAAAACACATGCACGTGGCACTGACTCAATTTAACACAGGCATAGCTGAGGGGGAAGGCTGGGTCACAGGAGTAGCCTTCCTCCCTTGCAAACACAAATAACATGCATCAACAAGAAAAGCAGAAATCCCAGCTCCGGCTGAGGCAGAGAGGAATCCAATCAGAGCAGAGTTGCAACCACCACAAGAGGAAATGATGTTTGATCCAGCTGGACCGCTAAATTACACTCAGGAGATGCAGGAGATGTAAATCTTCCGTTAGAGTTAAGAAAATTATTTCGTGTCGGCACGATTCTCCTCCTGAGTGACCCATACCAACAGAGCTGCCAGACAGTGCCTGGTTGTTGTGGCCAGAGGCTCAGGAGTCTCCACTGGCTAATGAACTGATGAGACGGCAGCGCTAAGGAGCAGGTGATACAGGGGGACAGTGACAGAGACATAGGGGCCCACCGTTAGTTACCTGTAATAGCCCAGGATGACGATGTGCACCCCAGCACTGGGCTGACAGATGTCGGGGTTCTTCTGATCATCCATTTTCCGCAGCGCGTCTGTAAAAGGTCCCGTGGCATTGATAACACATTTGGCTCTGACATCAAATTCCTGCCCTATGAAAGAAAACAGCATCAATCACCAGGGGCTATTCATCTGTGGCTGGTGACAAGCCGGATTATTAATTTATCAGCGAACGCCCCCCTCTCTCCGTAATAGAGTGGCTCGAGTGTGTCCATGGGAGACTTCCCAGGATTGTAATTAATAGGAAACAGACATACCTAATTTCCCTCTTGCCTCTTTGTGTCACAGAGTAGCTCAGTGGCAGTGACTGAGGGAGCCTTTTGAAATCGTGGAAGGGGAAATGTTTGTTAATGTGATGCTTGATGTTGACGAGCTACAGTATATAATGGGACGCATATCAAAAGATACCACAAAGATAGCAAATGATCTGTTTTGACAACGAGATGAATGACGGATTTTTTAATTTGACATGTGATGCCGCCACTGCTAAGAGAGAGGAAGAGGAAGGGGTGGAATGAGGAGGCTCGTAAGCTCCGAAAATTCATGTTTTTGCAAGGAATGAGAAAAAAGACAAAGAAAAAAAACACAGATGACAAAACTGTTTCTATTATCCTTTCAGTCTAAGCCCTCCCTATGAGAGGCCCTCCTCTCACATTATTAAAGTGAGACATCTCCTCCAAGAGCACACTTCCATCTTTTAAAACATCAGGGGGTGGTCATGTGTTGAGATCCTCAAATCTTGGTTATTCATGAAATGTTTCAGAATACCATCTTTTACCCTTAACTGCTTTATTCTTCCAAAGCCGGCCCTATGCATGACATTTAAAAGGTAAGTAAGGCCATTTGGAGTACGCTAATTCCGTCTTATGTTCCTCCCTACAAGATCTGAAGCAGCCCCTCTACACCATAAAACGCTTATAAAATATTAAAAGCCCCTGCATTAGATGTGCAATGACTATGTGCAAACCAGCACTGAGTAAGAAGTGCTGGGAGGGCCCCTGTTGTGAGAGCTAGAGAGAGTGGGAACAGAGTGAGGCAGGAAGGAAGGAAGCGGCTTTTGTTGGATTTACCTGTGATCACATCCCTGCAGTGCGCTCCGCAGACCCTCTCCTTCCCCGTCTGAGGGTCTGCCCTCTTCAGTAGGTGCACCACTTCAGTGTAATTGGCTATGGCAGCCCCATACCTGGCAGCAGTGAGGGCGATGGCGAGGTTCATTCGAGCATCGTTGTGTTGTCCTGCAGCGGGGGGACAGGACCAGAGCAGGGGGATGTGAGTCACCCCGAGCCTGTGACTGGTGGTATGGAAGTGTGTCGGAACCGATATGTCACATCTGTCCCTGTCACTTTGCATCAGCGCGATGGCTGCTCTGGCCACACAAGGAGCACACTTAAAGCCACAGTGGCCCTTTGGCCTGAGTGTGGGCCCCCCCGACCGCCCCTCCCTGCCCTTCTCCTGCGCTGGGAAGGGGAGCTGCTCCTCGGGAAAAGGCAGGGAATGTGTGGATAAGGAGCAGATGCATCAAAGCTTTAAAATTTACCAAGAGTGCAGAGGTAGGAGCTGACGAACCTGTTTTCTGACAGTGTGTTTTTTTTTTTTTGCCCTTCTGTGTAACACGTGATAGTGTGTTATTACTGCCTTGAGAGCATGCTCAGTTAGTATTATATTATTGTTTATATTTTTTTCTGTATGGGCTTCCCCAACACTCATTTTTATAATTTTTTTACTATGTTAAAGCAAAATAAAAACTACACAAACAACCTACATTTTAAACAGAAGGTTTTCTGTTTAAATACATTGTAGGATCACTGAAAACAATCAGTTCCCTTCCTGATAATCACATTTTTCAACTTGTCAATATGACAGTAAACAGATCTTGACAGCGGCTGATCTGCTTCTCCAGCTGAAGATCCTGTGGCAGAATCCTCTTAATGAACAGAGAAACCTAATATCAAGATTTATGGATTAATCCCTCTTCAGCTCTAAAATACCAGAGATCTATATTCAGAGTCACAAGGTCACAAGTTTTGTAATTTAAATGAAAGGGTGACTAAAAGGTGACAAATGAACAAAGCCCGGTTTCATTAGGAAGTGATTCTTATGTACATCTTTGAAGATTTATTGCTGGACAATCCCTTGGTTCAAAAGTAAAGAGAGAATAGAGATGATTAATCACTTTTAATGTTGGTGTCTCGGGTGACTTTCTTTCTATTTGTTATTGCCAAGGAAGTTCAAGTCCTCATTGTTGGCCGGGGAAAATGTTGCTACTTTGCAGGAATGAGCGGGGTCCTTTGTGCCCTGATTTATTTTACGTTTGAGCGACTTGAGGCTAGCTAGCTGGTGGGCTCTGCTTAATGCTACGGCATGCTGGAAGCCATTCCCCCCACTACGGGAAATAAATAAATAAATTGAAGCAAAAAGTAAAAAAACAAGAAAACAACAGATTTAAAGGCCACATTTTAGAATGAATTACATACAAGAGTATGCACCCTGCCATGATGTATTAGGAAGACCATGGAATCTACTTCTTCATCTCTGTAGGGTGAATGTGACCATTATAGTATGTGGTTAGCAAACTTATGCCACCGGTGGTGTGTGTGTGTGCACATGCATACATAAGCACACATGCACACGCACACACACACACACACACACACACACACACACACACACACACACACACACACACACACACACACACACGTGCAAGCAGCCCAGGCTTGAGAAGGGCTCGGCACCAGTAGGCAGTGTCTGATCCTTGGTGATTGCTGAGCCTCGTCATGACCTTTGACCCAGTGATTCACAGCTCTCTGTTGTAAGCCTGTCACAGATTGGCACCGGGCAAAGAACAGGAGCATTAATACTACATTAAATGTCAGGAATTCAAGGATTAGTCAGATCGCGGTAGCAGGATTTATGAATGAACGGAGTAGCGCGGCTGTAACAACCCTGACACGCTGATGAAGATAACAATAATGATGATGATAATTATCAGCAGCAATTAAAAGCCAAAATGGCCGAATGACAGAGGCAAAGCTAAATGAGCATCAAAGCTCCCTGGAGGAACACGAGCCCCCTCCTCCCTCCCATCCCACCCCTACCTCCTCTCCGCTCCGCTCGGCTCACACCGCCACTCGTTCCAGCCTCCTGGAGGTACAAAACTCAGTGGAGTGAGAGGAACTCTGCGGCTGGACAAAATGCAGCAAAATGACAGGGACAATAATGACAATGAATTTCATGTCTCCCAGTCATAGAGCCAGAGATGCTTGGCTGGGCTGACTTGTCCAATTAAATTGTTACAGGTACAGTGGGAGATTAAGTTATTATC
Organism: Pagrus major; assembly: GCF_040436345.1. Taxonomy (NCBI): domain Eukaryota; kingdom Metazoa; phylum Chordata; class Actinopteri; order Spariformes; family Sparidae; genus Pagrus; species Pagrus major. The sequence goes on from NC_133223.1 coordinate 19,724,940, forward strand.
CCACTCCTCTATAGCACAAAGAAGAAGGGCAGAGTCTAATGCAATACAAAAACACAACAGGAGGCAATATGTCCTTTAAAGAATAAAAGTTTAAATACGGTATTTATAACGTGTAATGCAGCTGGGAGTTTATCAGCTCCCTTCACGAGAATATTTGTGTTATTTGGAGACGATCGTGGTTGTCATTTCTTACTGAATTTTATCTGTGCAAAGACTGTGTTTTCTAAGGCTAAAGCATGTCTACATGTTGAAACTATCTGACCATGATGGCTTGAAAAATCCTGAGGAGATGAACCCGAGCAGTCAAAGCCCGATCCCCAGTAAAGAAGGTCAGGACAGAAAATGTCACTGCCATAATGTACCCAGTTGCGTATGGGGAAAAAGGGTGGAAAAGACAGCTTGAGGAGAAATTAAATACATGTAAGCGTTCTTGTGTTTTTAATTTTCTTATTCCTTTGTCCCTTCTACTCTAATTGTAATATAATTTAACCTTTGATTCATATTATAAAACTCTACAAATAGTGTTTCATATTTCCTTTACAGATTTTGCTGCTCTCTAGAAGCACAAAAGAAAAAAAACCTGCTTTTATAAAACTGAGCAAATATAAATAGCCCATGTGAAATACCCCCCTCTCCTACTTACTTCTGCTAAATGAATAAGGTTGACAGATCACTGCTCAGATAGTGGCCGTATTCCCTCAGAAGTATGTTGCCTTTTTGCAGTACATGGGAATCCACGTATCCTCAAATGCTAAATGAAGTCTGACAGATAGCCTAGAGAAATAAAGTTGGGAGTTTGCAGCTACAAGGGAGACCTTGAGTGAACAGGACATGCTATGTACACCCTGGCTAACAATCAACATATGCTTTGTTTTTCTGATGCCAACACGAGGCACACATAGCCCCGAGAAAGATGGATCCTGGGACTGGTTGGAACGCGATGCCTACTGGCTATTTTCTGTTTTAAAAAATGCTCTTTCTAATTTGTTTATGCTCGCATAGACAGCAATTACACAGCTGTGTGAGACACAAGATATTTTACTAAGAAGGTATGATCTCATATTACTGGCAAATAATAATTAAAACGGCTGATTAAATTGTGTTTTTTCTTCCTGGTTCCACACTCTGCGATCTAGACACCTTCTCTGTGCTGCTCTTGTTTTAATTACACCAAATTTATCTAAAATTCATAAGGCTTTATGTTTATTTTTGGTTAATAAACAGGCCTTAAAATGGGCACTCAGCTCCATACATGTTATATTTGGTGAGACAATCTGAGAAATCTTTTATCACTGCAAAACCAATCTAAAACTGGTTCTCAAAGCATTAAGGGCAATAATTCATTTTCACTATAATTAAGTAACAGCATGACAGAATGTATGACTATTCTAGTCATGGATTTCACACACTTCCTGTAACAAAACATCTAAAAGAAAAATTCTGATCAGAACAGGCACCCTGAGACAAAATCTTATAAAATAGGGATCCGTAATTTGTGTCAGTTTAGGGGTCCTTGACGTGAAAAAGTTCTAAAAGTCGCATCACTTAAGATGTATTCCTCACACTCACTCACAAGTTTTGCAATCACAGGAAATGCATAACGGGCCAAAATGAGATTTCTACAATTTGCAGTCAGATTGCTGCAACCAGCGTCTCCAGCTGTGATAAGTGCTATAATTTTTAACACTGCACAAAGTGATTCATACACTTTCCTGGTGCATAGTAATGTGTACAGCACACTATATCACACATCATAATAAACAATGCCTTCATGAGCATGAAAGACTGCGATAATCACCACCTTGCAACACCAGGAGAAATACGACATCTGCAGAGTTGGTCGTATACGCCGTGGATCACATGTGACCACAGAGTCACCGTCTTTTATTCCCTCCCTGTGATCCTGTCTGCAGCTTCCTTCTCCATGACAGTGTTTGCAGCACTGAAACGGACTTTATTTTATGAAAGGCTTGAACTCTGGTTTGACTGATGATCGTCAGGTCAGATATGGCTTCCCGCGAGCAGAGGAGGGGGTTCTGGGATGGTGACAGGCAGCGTGATGAGTTAAGACGCTGCCATGGCCCAGCAATGAGAGAGAAATCAGAAAATCTCCTATCCCCCTCTCAGTAATGAGCCACACCTGTACACTGCTTTAAATACCAGAGAGAAGCTTTAAATGTCAGGTGCAATTAAAGCTTATGATTCAAGGCTGCACAAATCAAATCAAGGCCCCTGAGTTCACCCAAGTCTGAGAGAGCAAAGGCGAGATGGTGCTGAGATGCCGTGGACCACTCTTCCCTTCGCCTCACACTTCAATGGGCCTCTCAGCCCAAAGGTGATTGTAAAGTTTACTACCATCTCCTGAACTTCTCCATCTTCCCAACTCCATGCCTCTTACAAGGGAAAGGTTTACTGCTTTTTTCTCTGGTATATGAGGTGAAAAATGATCAGAGAATAGGTGAAATGAGGTTTTACTTGTACACCTGAAGTGTTATGGATAGGGGTGATAGTCAACCAACTGGACTAGGCTCATTTCACTTTTGTGACTGGAGGAGGAGAGAGTCAAAATGGACCATTTGTAAGAAATAAATTATATTTTGATCAGGGCTGAACTAATGATTTTCATTGCTGAATAAGTGAATGAAATGAATGATTGCTTTCTTGATTTTCAATTAATCATTCCATTACATAATACTTCAGAAAACTGTGTGTCCAAGGCGACATCTACAAATGCTTTTTTGGTCAATCAATAGCCTGAAAAATGAAAGATAATCAATTTACTATCGCAGAAGACAAAGAGAAACGCCAATCATTCCAGTCCAATCACCAGAATAAATATTGCCAATGTGCATTTCTGTAAACCACAGATATGTTGAAATTTTACGGTGGACAATGCTGTGCTTATGGTCTGGTCAGGTCTAGGCAAGAGAACTACTTGGTTTGGGTTAAAATCACTACATTACTTCTTTAATTTCCACTAAAAATGTACATTTGTACCTAATTAACTTACGTAACATTATGTATGTGATGTAATCTTACATTTGTCACTTAAGGAACTAACCATTGACTTCTGGTTTCATACTGGACACGAACAGCGATCTCCTGAATGAAGGTCCAGTGCTTGTTTAACCCAACCGCCATCCCCGTCATCATTCCTGTACAGACCTTTCACTCTTCATACTAATTGTCCTGACTTCCTCCTTTGCGGCTGTAATAATTACTACGGCAACTAGAGGTCGCCACCTAGCAACAAACATACATATGGGTCTTATAATACAAGACTTACAGAATACGATTGTTTTTCTGATGAGGATTTTGTTTACACTAACATAAACATGTTTGGAAATTGGCCGGGACATCTAATCAAAATTATCCAGTGATTTCAAACTTTGCTTGGGAGCCATCTGGCATAGCTGTCACATCACCACCATCCTCCTATCCTCCTGGAATGAAATTCAGCTGATATACAAGTAATTTGAGCGTGTATTGTAGAAATGTTGATATGATAGGTACGGAACATACAGATTATTGTATGCGTGGTTTGCAGAAACTTACAATGCCAACATTTTATTCTGCGGCCAGGCTAAATAAGTCCCATTTGGGTAGCTGGTACAGGTGATTTTTCTTAGCGACAAAATGTTTTTGCTGTTATTATAGGTCAATACAATTTGAATTCAGCCCTTATTTAGGTTCTTAAAGTAATACATTTAAAAAATCTATGTGCATATTTGAATGACAGTAGTGACCCTTTACAGTTGACCTTGTCCTGCTTGTATCAGAACATTTTATTTCTCTAATAAAGACCCAAAATCGTGTTTTCTTTCCTTAGTTGATTTTGAGACCTGAAATAGATTTCAGGTTTTGGGGTAAAAGTCTTCATAGGCCCATAAACTGCTGCTTTAATTTGCCCTCTGTTTCATCCAAGACATGTAGTACAGTCTACATTTTACTGTTGAGCTGCTGACTAGGCAGTTGTGTTTCCTGCAATCACACTAATTGGCCTCTTCTGCTGCTCACCTCCAGGACCCTCGTATGTTCATACAGATAGAAAAATAAGGCACCTAAAGAAAACACAAGCTGAGAATAATGAGATTTCTCATATACTGTGAAATGTAACAGAAAATGGTGACATTTCAATTTGAACCCGGGTGACTCGTCTTAAACAATTCACAGACAAAAGGAGGACACATACGCTTCATTCCACCTATTACTGAGAGATCATTTTATGAATTAATCCACAATGTGATAACAACAGAGGTCTGCCAAGTTGTAAGATTTCTTTAAAACAACTTCAGAAAATTCCAGGCAGGCAGTCGTTCAAGGCAAACATGTCACTGCTTCCCGTGAATGAAAAATGAACATGGGAGGGTAAATAAAGCAATATGACCAGAGGGACCAGGAATTCTGCGGATAAGTGTCAGCTGCGGAGAAAAAATGAAGCATTTACCTGTTTGTAATCCAATTTCATGATGGCTTTCTGTAGATATCGGACTCCTCCGTGAATGAGCTTGGTGCTCCGGCTGCTGGTGCCTGATGAGAAATCGTCTCCCTGCACAAGGGCAGTTTTGAGATCTGACAATAGAGGAGCCAAGGAAACACATCAACATTTGGATACTTATTGTCCCAAATCTTTAGAGTGGATCAAGATGCTACTCACATATGCACAACTTTCCACTGTAATATTCATGACGAGAACAATATTGTGAGGCCATACATATTCCATTGGTTAAAAACAACAATCATTTCCACCATTGTGACAGCATGAATCTCAAAAAGGAACTGCAGGTTTTGAGGACACAGTTAAAAAACAAAACAAACACACATCAAAAAATAAATCTAGAAAACATCAGTTTTCTTCTTAACATTTATATTAACATATTTGCGGGAAATGATATGACTTTCACAACATTTTTAACACTGAAATCGCTCTTTACTTTGCCTATTAGAAGATTCTTTGCTGTCCCAGATGGTCTGTAAATCCTAGTTTTGAAAAGAAGAAAGGAAGAATAACTGAGGATTAGCAGAAAGGGTTTGAAACCCCCTTCTACACAACCATTAGACAACACGAGCAAATAAAGAGGCAAAACACATTTAAGAACCCTCCGACCAGCAGCATAGATAATTGATTTGGTACGTAATGGTAACCACAAGAGGATGCTCTCCCTCACTGGAAGAGAACAAAAGAGTTAGCGTTTATTTTTTTGGTGATTGGACTAAAGACTTGTTAAGGGGAGAAATCCTCCCAGTTTAAACATGCTGCTGCTGCTCTAGACTTCACAACAGAAGTGTGAAGCGCCTTACAGATGGAGCCCCAGAGAGACGGCTCTGAAGCAGCTCCATCACAATGGCAAGGAGGTTATGCAACATCAGGATGGAGAATGCCCATTTGTGGTTGCAAGCAGGGGCTGAACGAGAGTTTGTCACATAAAAAATCCTCTCAGAAAGCTGCTCCCCAAAAACCATGGCACTGGTGCTGAAGAAAAAAAAAGATTTTCCAGTATATTTTTTCATGAAATATAAATATATTCATAGTACAGAAGATGAGATTTTTTTCAGCCGTTATGGGGTATAAAAAGCACATTGACCTCATATCATCAGTAGTGGCTGTAGGTTAATGGTCCAGTGTGTAGGATTTAGGATGATCTATTACCAGAGAAGGAATATAACATTCATAACTATGTTTTCATGAGTGTATAATCACTGGAAACTGAGAATTGTCGTGTTTTTGCAGTGATGGACAAACCAAACACTTGCTCTAGGTAGGACTTTTTAAGTTTTTCACGCTTTTAGTGGCCACTGTAGGGAAGGGGGAGGCGAGGGGTATTCAGTTGGCTGCAATCTTAAACAACACTGCCAGATGCCACTAAATCCCAACCCAGTTGCCAGGATAAAATGTTGGCAGTCTGCAAACCACAGATACATTCACATTTGTATGTGTCATATAGGCTACGTACTGTATTGACATTTCTACAAAACGTGTCATACCACATTCACATTACATGTTTATGACCTGACTTTCGGGAGGTCGAGGGGATGGAGGTGGAGCTACAGGCGACAAGGCTGCCAAGCCAGTGGCTGCAGTTTGAGTGTTAAACTAGACGATATTGTTGGTGAAGGACCACAGCATTTTAACATTTGTAAGTCTGACACCACTGGATATTTTTGTTTTGTTGGATGTTTTTGTGGAAACAAAAAACTGTTATTTTTGACAGGAAGTTGCCACATCTCCATCTTTGTTTTTGGCGACCAAAACAGTTATTTTAAGCCAATACATGATCTTTTCTTAACCCTAACCAAGTGTTTTTTGTGCCTTAATTGAAATTAAACCTAAAGAAAGACGTAAAAAGTATGTAAAGACGTACAACGTAAAGAAATGTAATGTTTCAACACATCCGTGGTTTGCAGAAACATACATTGCCAACATTTATTCTGACGACTGGGTTGCTAAATCCGACACACTGGACTTTTAATGGATGGCATTATTCTAAATAAAAGAGCAAAACTGACAAGGTATTAGTTTGTGACTGTGTGCTGTTTCTGAATTCTTTATCAGGTGTTTGGGACTCAGCCCAGTGAGCCCAAGATCGCTTCCTACTAAAGAGTTCAATTTTAATTTCTCCTTTTTAGCTAAATGCTTTTCTAATCATCTGTCAAATCATAGGATTTGCTGACAATAAGAAAAATCAAGAATATCACCAGACTTATCCTTTAAGGGGTTGGAGAAACATGTTCACTTCTATATAATCTCTATACTCTATCAATCTCTATACTAGCTGGTAAAATGCACCATGTAAATCAAAAAGAGCCTCTAGTTTTCTCTAGTTGTACAAGCAGTAGTAGTAGTATAATGCCTCAATGTCTCAAACTAAATCGCCTGCTGCTTGGATGAACTAGAGCTTCTTTTTTTCTAAACTTCAGAGGACAAGAGCAACTTACTCCCAGTGAGTGCATCTGACCAGAGTCAGTGGCTCCTCCTCCGACGTGGAATTTATTAATCTCCTTGGAGACCTTTGTACGGCTACTATCTGAGCTCCTCTGGGTGGGAACTCATCCACGTACCTGTTCAGCCGCCTCCACATGCTACACACGGGCCAACAGCATCCATGCAAAAGAAAAACCAGTCATCCATTTCATTGTCATGTGACTCCAGGGGACAGTACATATTAATAAATGTGTTTCATTATTATGCATATGTCTTTATATTCCTCATGATGGATTTAGGAAAAAAGAAGCCATGCATTTTCTGTGACAGAGCTGTCAGACACCATCAAGCGATAAAAAACAATACATCACACGCTTATTTATATTCCACTCCTGATAACATTTCAAAATATTGTCTTTCGAGATTAATCACAAAATCTGCATGTGGCACGCAGACGGGCCGCACTGAGACATGTTAACAAGCAAACTTGACTAATTGCAAGATGTGTACTTAGTAAAGAAGATGATGGTGCAGGATTATCTAAAATAAGCAAAACAGAAGAAGACAAATGACAGCCATTCTCAAGTTCACTGCAGTTGTTAGTCATGTGCACATTACAGAGGCACCATATGATCTACCATCTGTGAGACAGAACAGACAGCAGAATACAAAGAAACTACAATTAGTTGCGGAGTAGCTTATTATTTATCCCATTTATGGTCTGTGATACATAGAAAAAAAGAATCTTACAAGTACAATCTATATCTAATGTACTTAGAAAAACATAATCTGAAGCCTCCTCATTATATTAATGAGACTTTGTTAACAACACAGCCCACTAAGTATCGCTCTGCAACACTTGACAGAATCTCACCTGTTTTTCTCTTGTTCTCTGCCGGCTGAGTGAGGCTATAAAATGCAAACAAGCCTCCTCTCCTAGTGACAGTGGTTCCCATTACCGCCTTGTGGAAAGCTATGCCTCCTCCTGCAATGCACAGATACAGATGCAGCTCAGTTGGTGATCAACAGAAAAAAAAGGGAAGAAAAAACAGCAAAGATAGCAGTGAAAGTAATCCATTTCTGAAACAAGCTGCATACAACAGGCGAGTGTGGCATTCCGGATTTATAGATCTCATCTTCTCTTAGTTTTCCTAAAGTTTGCAGACCTTTATCAAAGAAACATGCAGTATCAAGTATTGTACTGTACTTCATACACAAAATTAAGGTACTTGCACTTATCTTGCGTATTTCCATTTCATGCCACTTTATACTTACTCACGTATGTAGAACAACATCTGATAAGATCATAAAATATGTTCTTTTTGATATCTCTGTGTTGGTGTCATAGCTTTGTGACCAATGTTGATGTTATCAATAATCCTGCTCAAGGACCATCATTTCTACTCAGTAGAAAGCAACAAAATTAATATTTAAAGCAAGCCGTTGTGGCTTAATTGGTTGTGTATAAGACTCTAACCTAGGGGACGGGTTTGTATCCTGATTGGAACATATCATTATACTGTATACTATACACTATACTATACACATTTATTTAATTTTCACACTAAGTTCACTTATCATTTTTGGTTTCTTTTCAGTTTGATTAGGGTTTAGGCCATTTTTTAAAAAATGTTTAGGTTTAGGAAAACATGATATTTGGTTAAAATTCATCCTTTCACAACATTAACATGTGTCACAAAGGATAACTTCTCCCATGTGCGCATTTTTCCAGTCTATTTCCCAGAGTCACAAAGCTATGACATCACAAAAACATGGTTGGTCAGTTGCAGTGATGATCCTGGAGCAACATTATTATTCAATAACAGTTTGGTCCAAAAAGGTCAAACTATACTTTTAAAAAAAAAACAAAGATGAGAAAAAATATTCCAAAAAATAAAGAACAATTTCTTTATCATAACTTTGTTTTCTTCTTCTTTCCTCTTCATGAATAATCTCACAACACTTCAGACGTATAATGTGACCATTTGGAGGTGCATGTCTGGAACCACTGGACTAAACTACCCAACTATAAAAAAAAGTAGTTAAACTAGCTCTACTTTGACCAGATACAACAATTAAATGCTACTGACACACTGACACATTTGTATTAGCAATCTATCAATGTCATAATACATCAGTTACAGGAGACACTTTACTGCAGAATGAGTACTTTTACTTTGATGCCTCACGTGACAAGTTGGATTTTGAAAGCAGCACTTTCACCTGCAATGGATTATTTATACACTGTTGTATTGGCACTTTTACTTCAGTTAAGGATCTGAATACTTCCTCCACCACTGGAAGCATGACCAGTGCAGTGCCTAAATTTACCCTGTTGTTAAAAAACATTACCATCTCAATACTGCCTCTTCTACTGGTCTAGAACCAGTCTGCCTCCTTACACCACAGTTTGAATGGTGCACTGCACTAAACTGAAGCCACAAGGAGAAAAAATCCTCCCATCCAGCTGCTTAGAGGAGAAAGCCTTGCAGCTTAGGCAAAGCTTTACCCAATTCCCTCATCATCCATTCTAGGACACTTTAGTGGGGCCGAAAATGGAGCCGATGAAAATTCCTGTACAGAACGAAATGTGTGCCGACTATCAGAGTGCAACCTCGATGAGCAGGCTGCTAAATCTACTCACACCTCGAGACATAAGCTGCATGTACCATCATTCTTTGTGTAGCTGAAATAATTCAATAATTTGGTCTCTTGCTTTTTAGGCAAAAGTCTTCATTCAATACATTTAACCAGTGGTTTTTTAAAAGCCTGATAGCTGGTGGCAACGACATGGTATATAGGAGTCCTTAAGGCCTGCATTCATAACTATTACAAAGAGATTCACTTTACACTATTTAGCGTCCTTCCAACCTTTTATAATTCAGATATATTATTATTAATCAAAGAGATTGACAAAGAAACTAACGGTTTGTCTGATTTTTCACTAGGGCACAATCCAGCCAGCAATTGATTGTGGCACCAGGGACACCTGCAGCTTCAGAATACATTTTCACTTTCAGGAGGAGAGAGAAAAAAAAAAAAACAGCACCACGAGGAAATATTGCCCCACCACATGAATATGCAGGGACTTGATACCAGCAGTGTCATTACTAATGTTGCTGCCAATTACAGAGCATGTCATGACACTGTGATTCATGAATATTCATCGTTGACTGATATAGACAGCAGCAGTATGCAGAGGCCTCTATTCCCATTTTACTGTCTCATTGTGAATGGTGAACAGGTACCTCCATCATGCCATGGAGGCGCCTCCCAGCTGCAAGACAAGCTGTTCCATAAGGCATTGCTAGTTAACAGTGTGTTATATAAAGGTGTATAAAAGTGATGAAGTGCTCCCCGGCTCTAAAGAGCAGGCATTAAAGCATATTAAGTAGACATTTAAGCTTGTAAAGAGGGAATCTAGAAATGGAAAGAAGACACTGAGCAAAGGGATGCCTTCAGGGTCGGGCTGTTCAATTCTCAGAAACTTTGATACCTGCTGGTGCTTGGAAATGAAATGAGGTTTGTGTGAGGGACCAGCAAATTTTGCAAACTACCCAGGCTTCGATTAAAGGAGAGTCTAACAACTTCAATCTAGTTTTTATTCATGGGCTAACTAATGTGAAGTATCAAGTGGATCAATCAACGATTAAGGAATTAAAAGAAGTGGAAGTTTCTCAGTTTTCTCAAGTAATTTCACTATTTTGTCAAGTAAAGTGCTTAAAGAGTTTTGTTAAAAGTGGTTCTTCCCAGAATATTTCCATTTTCAACATGAAACATTGCCTCCTCCACACTTCAGAGAGAAACACTGTTCCTCTTTCTCTAAACGTTACTTAACAAGGAAGATGCAATGTGATGAGCTGATGTACATGAAGAAACACCTACAGGTTCAACTAACAGTATAAAACCAGTCTGAGTTATTGTACAATCAGGTCCAGCTGCAACATTAAAGGATAAGTTCACCCAAAAATGAAATATGAAAGTCAGGTGAAGTTTCATAGTCGACAAAACATTTCTGGAGCTTCACAGCAAAACTGCGTTGCAGCATTCTCCTAAACAACTGAAGTAGAAATTGTAAGAAAAATAACTGACTTTTGAAGAAAGTGAAGAAAAAAATCAGAGCTTGTCTAGTGTAATCCAAGTTGCTGGAAGCCCTGAAATCCCAAATTGATTTGAAAAGACAGTATTTACGCTCTAATCACACAGTATATAGCTCTTGCATCCACTTCATCACTTTTAGCTTTGCAGCCACAGTCCAGATTTCAGCTTTAAAATGGGTGTAAATAACCTCTTCTCAAATCAATTTGAGATATAGGGGCCTCTAAAGGCTTGGATTTCGCTGGACGAGCTGTATGGAGCCATTTTATGTTTTTGTTTTCAAAAACTTCAATTGTTCAGGAGAATGCTGCAACACTGTTTTGCTGTGAAGCTCCAGAAATGTTTTGCAGATCACAAAATTTCACCTGACTTTCCTTAAATTTTCCTTTTTGGGTGAACTTATTCTTTAAAGTGCTGCCTACACATTAACAGTGATGGAAGAAGTACTTAGTTGTTGAGTAAAAGAAGCAAACAAAACATGTAACTACAACTAAAAGTCCTGCATTATCTTGTTTAAGTAAAAGTACAGAACCATTATGAGCAAAATGTACTTGAGTATCACAAGAAGTCATTGTGTAGCCATGCTGATCATGGGGGAGCAAATTTTAACAACTCTATGTACTATGTGGCTGCTAAATCTGTGCGAATCATCATGTTTTACTAAGCTGATGCTGACTTCAGACCATCCAGACAATAAAAATCATGCACAAAAAAACATTGCCATATCTTGGAGAAACACAATATGTTGTGTTTGAAAGAGATTCATACACTAATGCAACCTAAAGCTTATTTTTAAATGCCTACATGGTCATGCATCTTCCCTTTTTGATGAATGTGTTACAAGACATCAGGACTCCAGCAGAGTCAACACAGGTCTCAACAAATGGGTAAATGTTGCATGGCAAAGCACAATTGAAAAAATGCAACACAACTTTGATGTTTTTAACTGAGGTATTAAACACCTGCAAAGACATATCTGTACCTTCATAGTACTGTATTTTTATACCTGTGTTGGACGTGCCTTCTCCTTTTTTGTTTCTTTTCTTTTCTTCTTTCTACTTTTCATTTTTTAAAAGCCTCCCATGGACAGGTGTTGTACATTAGCACTTTGCCATAAACACTGAGTGCATCTGGTGCTTGTGAGTGATTGCAGCACCAGTGATACTGTTATGTCCATGTCAGATAAATAAATTTAACTACACTAAACTAGAATGTAAACATATTAAACAATAAATGTAGTGGAGTAAAAAGTACACCATACTCTGAAATGCGGTGTGAAAGTGCAAAGTGAATTGAAAGTATCTCAAAATCAGTACTTGAGTAAATATACTTTGTTACATTCCATCTTTTCACATTCATCACTCAGTGGCTGAACAGTCTGATAGCAATCAGTCTGTACGCTGTCACATCCACACCTGCTTAAAATGCAGTACTAATGGTATCAAGTCAAAAGTCATACTTAAGTAAAAGAAAAGATATTGTGTTAAAATATTACTGTGGCAAAAAGAAATTCAGGAGAATAGTACTTGAGTAAAAGTCTTAAAGTATCTGTTATTAAAAGTACAAGTAAGACACTACATATATTTACATGAACGTATATATATTGTGTACTGGGTTGACTGAATATTTGATTATCGGATCAGGTATTCAGTATTTTTCTGATAATTGGAATCTGTGTTTATGTTTTGTCTTGATAAAATAAATTACTTTAGGTTTAAATGCACTACTTTGGTTTCGATGCAGCATGCAATCTAATTAGTAAGTAGTGCAAAGTAACTAGTAACTAAAGATATCAAATAAATGTTGTGGAGTAAAAGCACAAAATCTTCCTGGTTTTGAGATGTAGTGGAGTGGAAGTATAGAGCAGGAGAAAATAGAAATACTCAAAATACAGGTGCATCCAAAAATGGTACTTAAATACAGCACCTGAGTAAATGTACTTAGTTACATTCCATCACTGGTTTTAAAAAAAGTCATTTCCACTGTGGCATCACTTCAAAGTATCTAAATACTGATATCATCAGTCCTGCTCCCCTGTTGAAATACATTCCTGTCAAACTCTCATAAGTTAGGTGAGCTCAATGCAGCTGTGCCACATCTGTACAGAAGGTCAGGAACTCTGATGTTATCTTCTGATTGGCATCATCTATATCTCTTTGTTTCCAGCTGACACGTACAAATAAAATGGACTAATCCACGTGGGCCAAATGGTGCCCCAGTACACGAGGAGCACAAACTGGACGCAAGTGACGTCAGGTTAAGCCATTCACCTGGAGCTGAAAGAGAAAGTAGTTCTTTCGTGATGTCTGTTCACTGTCTCTCTCGCCCTTCATGCAGCCGCTGGTCTGACTGTAACTGAGGATCCATGAGCATCATGCAGCCTTGAGAGCAGGACAGTGTCTTATCCGCTATTAAAGAGCATTTCCTGCACAGTTCTGGGTCGTACCTGCAGAGAAATTCATAACAAGAGAGCTGTGACTGTCTGTGCGTGCGTCTCTCTCCCTCTCACGCGCGCGCGTGCACGATCGCGCGCCCACACACTCAGACTTGTAACGTCAGAAGACATTTCTTCAAACAAAGTCAAAAATATGATCCGACGAAATAACTTCTGTGTGATTAAAAACTAGCTCCTCACTTTCAAAAAATGACTGTCGATTAATTGGGCATATAAACGGGAAGTTAATTGTTCCTCGGTAAAATGGCCAATTAAACTGCTAATTGTGTTTTCATTCCAAATTCTAAATGGTAACTGGATGACAGAAACAGTGTGACCGTGCAGCGCCCTGTCAACGATGTTTATATACAGAAACAGTCTGAATCTGTGGCACACTGTGTGTAAATAATTGTAATAATTCCAACTTATCAAAATCAGAACTTTTACTACATTATTCAGCCTCTCGGAGGAGTGTGAGCTACAAACCCTGCCTTACAGCCCACCTGAAAACGCCTGGGCGGGACCACACAGCCTTAATGGGGGTTAGGTTCATTAAGAAGGTTAATTGTAAGAAACAGGAGCTGCTTGATGTATGGCTGGTGAACAATAGTGTCCTCTAGAGGTGAGTGTAACCATGATATACAGTTCCTTTGCCCCCCCTCGCACTCTCTGTCCTTGTGTGCACTGAGACTGATGGCTGCTCCGTGGCTCGTATAATAAAGCATCAGTCCACTAGAAATAACGCGCACGCCATGTGCATGTGGCGCTCCCTCCTCACCTTGGCTCGCTTCCCAGGCCCGTGTGCATGTGGAGAAATCCAGGCCAACTTGATTGGCTACAAGGTGCCGCTGTAAGATTACGCTCAGATCAGTTATTCCATCGCCGCGGAACAATAAGGCCAGAAAAAGATTATTTTGGCGACTGCGTCAACTTGAGCGTTTTCTGCGTCACTCTCCATTCTGCCCGCTCCTATCACGTTTCCCTCTCTGGGGACTAAACCGGTCCCCGACCCAATGACAACTGGCTACAGGCCCACTAATTACCCTCCTCCTCCCTCCTTCCTTCTCCACCACTATACCAGCTCTATGAATAGGCAGCCCACCCCGCAAATCCCCCCCACACCCCATCTGAGGTCTAAATTTGGAACACAATTGAAATAGAGAAAATCCTGTCAGGAGATAACGAAGAATAATATTGACCCCCTTGCTTCATTAGGCCTGTTTCGTACGAGTGGAGTGAGTCTGGCGTGTCAGCTTCATTGTGACATAACCGTGTGCTAGATGTGCCAATGTACACTCATCTCAATTTTACACTAAAATAACAACTACCAGCATGGATGCGGGAACTGGGCTCCTAAAACGAGGCTGTAACACATGCCGAATTTACAAGAAGGCCCACATATGTAAGAATTTGTCAGAAACAGCGCCTCTAAAAGTGTGTAAAGTTTCTCCTGAGTCAAGAACTCACAAAATTGAGCGATTTTTACAAGGGAGTCTGGTGAATTTCTCACCATCTTCATCTCCTTGGAGGGATGTTTGCAACTTTTTTTCCACCATATTAAATGAATTGTCAATAACAGTCCTGTGTGTTGATGTGGAGCAGGAAACAAAGGTGGTGACCTAAAGAAAACTACACATCAGCACAAGCAGAAGTTCATTAAAAATGCAGAAAGTACCAGAACACAATGAAATCACAGCACAGGTCCCCTAAAACACGCGTGACTTTAAGTCCTCTGCAAACACAGAAGGTGTCTGAACCGAGCAACAGAAGGCTTTTCACCCTCCACTACATCCCTGCTAATGTCCATGTGGGATGCAACATAGAACACATACCACAAGACAAACATACTCGCCAGAAAAATTGGGGCTTGAGAAAGTTCCCGAGCGGATTGGTCCGCGCCGGTGCCGACGCCGATGACGTCGCGCTGTGAAACACGTGGGCCACGGTATCCAGAGCTCACATAAACAAAGCCACATTGGCCAGACTGGGTAGTCGAAGCTCGTGTCGCTGTCAGTACGCCGGAGGAGTCACACGGTTTGTTCTTGCCAGCCTGCCCGCCGTCCTGCCCGCCTTCCTCTCTGGCATTGTTGGGGAGCGACGCTCATGATTTGGAGCTTTTACAGAAATTGATGAATACCCCCTGCGTGCTTATCGCATGGATTGAAAGCCACGATCCTGATGTGAAAGAGGTAAGATTCACTCGGCTCTCTCCTTTTTTGCAGCATAATCTGTGTGTGCGCTTCACTCGCAGCCATTTAAAACCCGATTATTATTATTATTTTTTAGCTTTTTGTCCAGCTGATATTATACAAAACTGAGTCTAACTCAGACTGTTGGGATCTGTGGCTGTTACTTATTTTACGAGGATTTTCAGCGTTTTGCTTTCCTGACAAGTTAATATCAAGTGCGCGAAGTTGGTCTCTTCATCACGAACAGCCCCACACTTTATAATAATAATATAAAAAAAAGAAGAAGAAGACAACAAGTCTGTATTTTGTCAGCATCCATTCAACATTTTTATGACATTTTCCAAATTTCTGTGCGTTTTTCCAAATTTGGTTACAGTTTGTGCGTAATCGTCTGGGTCAAATCCGTCTTTATGAGGGATCTCGTGTTCATTTCTGGATATTGTTTGATTTTGTTATATGTAGTAAATGTCAAAGTGGTTTGTTTTTATAGGGGAAGATCCGGAACAGAGCCGCTTTCTTGAATCCTGACAGCCAAACAACTCCTGACATTACCCATTTCAAGTGTCACCGAAAAACTGTCAGAAGACTTGAGGTATGATATGGAACATTATTTACAAATTAAAAAAAACACAGGTGCATTCAGGTTGCATGTTATTTTATTTTTGAAATTACCCTATAATGTAAAGCAACTGTATTTTATATTGCTTGAAGTCAAATTTGTGTAAACTGCAAAACTTTTCCTACAACATTTATGTGAGAATTTCCGATGTGTTCTTGGTTTCCAGCCATGCCCTGCGTTCAGGCTCAGTATGGATCATCACCTCAAGGAGCTAGTCCTGCTTCCCAGAGCTACAGCTACCACACCGCAGGAGAATACAGCTGCGACTTCTTAACACCCGAGTTTGTGAAGTTTAGCATGGACTTGACCAATACTGAGATCACAGCCACTACTTCTCTCCCGAGTTTCAGTACATTCATGGACAACTATAACACCAGTTACGACGTTAAACCGCCCTGTCTGTATCAGATGCCCCACTCTGGAGACCAGTCCTCTATCAAGGTGGAGGACGTCCAGATGCACAACTACCATCAGCAGAGCCACCTGCCTCCCCAGTCGGAAGAAATGATGGCTCACTCTGGGCCTATGTACTTCAAACCCTCCTCTCCTCACGCCCCGAGCACACCAAACTTCCAGGTTCAGCCTAATCACATGTGGGAGGACCCTGGCTCCCTCCACAGTTTCCACCAGAACTATGTCGCGGCCACGTCTCATATGATGGACCAGCGCAAGAATCCGGTGTCGAGGCTTTCGCTCTTCTCCTTCAAGCAGTCCCCGCCCGGCACTCCCGTCTCCAGCTGTCAGATGCGGTTCGATGGGCCGCTGCACGTCTCCATGAACCACGACAACCCGGGCGTGCACCGCGGCCTGGACGGCCAGAGCTTTGCGGTGCCCAGCGCCATACGGAAACAGGCTGGTCTGGCCTTCCCTCACTCCCTGCAGCTCGGCCACGGGCACCAGCTGGTGGACAGCCAAGTGCCATCGCCCCCGTCCCGAGGATCTCCGTCAAACGAGGGTCTGTGTGCGGTGTGTGGGGACAACGCAGCCTGCCAGCATTATGGAGTGAGGACCTGCGAGGGCTGCAAAGGATTTTTCAAGGTGGGCTGACACGACAGGAACTATGAGTCAGTGAAACTGCTATTACATGAAAGATACGGTGTGTGTTTCTGATTTTTCTCGGCGCAGGAGAGTTCAAATCTGCCCCATTTCTTAAAAAAATAATAATAATAAAAACAACACAGCCTGAACATTTAATAGAATCACATTTTATATGATGAAGCAACACTTAAAAGTGCGTGCGTTAAATAACTGTCACAACATATCTATCCACAATGGAGGAGGTAAAAATATGAAAGTCTATTCCCTGGTCCATACAGCGCAGTGCCAAACACGAGATGACAGATATTATATCGTTTTCATCTTTACATTTTTTTATTTTGGTGTCACTTCACAATCCACAGTCCGTGTTCTGTGTGTTGAGTTATAAACAGGCCTGCAGAGTGACATTGTGTTTTTCTTTTCTTTGCAGCGCACCGTTCAGAAAAATGCAAAATACGTGTGTTTAGCAAATAAAAACTGTCCTGTTGACAAACGCCGAAGAAATCGTTGCCAGTTCTGCCGCTTCCAGAAGTGCCTTGTCGTCGGAATGGTGAGAGAAGGTATGTCTAGGCCGTGTTTTGAATTATTTTAGACCAATCGTTTGTATTTCCACACTAAGACACTGTGCGTAAAGGAGTTTTACCTTGTCATTTTTAAGCATTTTACGCACAGCAGCGGGAGCGCATATGTGTGACTTATATCTCATGTTTTTCTTCCAATCGAGTTGTCCGGACGGATAATCTGAAAGGTCGGAGAGGACGCCTGCCATCCAAACCCAAAAGTCCCCAGGAGCCCTCCCCACCCTCGCCGCCGGTGAGCCTTATAAGCGCACTCGTTCGGGCCCATGTGGACTCCAACCCCTCCATGTCTGCTTTGGACTACTCCAGAGTAAGTAAGGTATCACAGACTCAGAATTAAAACACTCAACACATAGACAGGAGAAAAAAAAGTGAACAAGAGTGAAAATAGAAGGATGAAGATTGACGGCCTTTTTTAATTCACTCCTGCTTTAAGGGAACAATTTACTGCCTTGAAACTTTTCTGTAACACATCGCTGCATTCTTAACTCTGTCAGGCTTTTTAATGTGGCATATTTTCCCTCTAAGTAAATCGCGTTGAAATAGAGAAGTTAATAAAAAGAAGACATGAATTTAATAGTATAAAAGCACCCTCTCCCTCTTGGAAATGGGCATTTGCAATTTCACGGATTATATATTTTAAAGGACCTCATTAAGGCGCTGTTTAAATTAAATTCCAGTTCCAGGCTAACCCTGACTACCAAATGGCTGGAGACAACACTCAGCACATCCAGCAGTTCTACGATCTCCTGACGGGCTCCATGGAGATCATCCGGGGCTGGGCGGAGAAGATCCCTGGCTTTTCTGATCTACCGAAGCAAGATCAAGATCTCCTCTTTGAATCCGCCTTCCTGGAGCTGTTCGTCCTGCGGCTGTCGTACAGGTACGCCGCGTAATTATTAAACAAAACAATCTGGGCTTTGGATAATTATCAGCTCCTCCTTCAAGCTTCATTGCTTTGAGTTTTATTAGCCGCCCAATAATAAGAAGCCTCTTAAATCCCCATTTACTGCCGAGCGTAATTAATGCCTTTTTCTTATTAATTGCAGGTCCAACCCGGTGGAAGGCAAACTTATATTTTGTAATGGAGTGGTGTTACACAGGCTACAGTGCGTCCGTGGATTTGGCGAGTGGGTGGACGCAATCGTGGAGTTTTCTTCCAACTTGCAGAGCATGAACATAGACATCTCAGCTTTCTCCTGCATCGCAGCTTTGGCCATGGTGACAGGTGCGTAAAAGGCGGATGCGCCTTTGGAAATGCATGCAAAAAAAAGAAAAGGAAAAAAAGAAAGCGAATGCATCGGAAGTAATTTATCTTTTCTTCTACATTTCAGAGCGACACGGGCTCAAGGAACCCAAGAGAGTCGAGGATCTCCAAAACAAGATCGTCAACTGCCTCAAAGATCAAGTGACATTCAATGGCGGTGGATTGAATCGTCCCAACTACTTGTCAAAACTCTTGGGAAAGCTCCCAGAACTGCGCACACTATGTACTCAAGGTCTGCAGCGTATCTTTTACCTAAAACTAGAAGATCTAGTCCCTCCGCCAGCAATAATTGACAAACTTTTTCTCGACACCCTACCTTTCTGAGTCTGACTCCACGGGAGAGACCTCAAAGAACTTCCAAAAAACAAAAAGAGAGAGAAAGAGAGAGACTGTTTTGAGTCAGACTTGACGAGATTTTTATTATTTCTGAATATCTGCAAGCTCCGCAGGCGATAATAGAACAACAGTACCCTATTATGAGTCATGAAAAAAAAAGAATAACAAGAGGAAGAGAGAGTTTGATTGTTGTGTAGGCCTTTTAATTCATTCAAGTTGGGTTTTGTTTTTTTCTTGAGTGCCAAATGAGTGAATCATCCTCTCCAGTGGACAAACTGTCAGCAGAGTTTAATCCGGTCTTTGCAATCACTTACTGTTTATTTAACATCGGCTCTACTGATTCAGTATACTCAGATGTAATATATTCCATTTATATATATGAACACACACGCTCGCACACACATACACACACTGTATATTACGATAGATTATGTGATGCCTCCAGTGCATCGGTTTATAACATGTGTACAAAGTTTGTTATAATGAAAAAAAGATTTAATTTTCTTTTCTTTTCTGACTCGTGCCTCTATGTGTTTCTGACAGGATCCCAAAAAGTATCCAGAAAAGACAACGCATGTTCTAGGTTTTTCTTTTATTCTTCTTCTTCTTCTTCACTTTTCTCTTTATAGGCACTTGCTGAGGTGATGTCTATATATAATATATACCGGACACTATGTAGTCTGCTAGATTTGATACAGATTCGTAGTTATGGCACTCCTTTTATGTATGACGCATATGTGGCAAAATATCTCATCTGTATAGAAAATGAGGGACCCATGGTGTTTGTAAAACTGTCAGACATTCCTTGTTTGTATGTGCTGTAAGTATTGTTGCTGTTGAATATAAACGTTTCTATATATTTATTATTTCTATTTGCCAAGAGCTACACTAAGCATGGTGCAATTTAAACGATTTCAAAACCATCCAAGTTCATGCTGAGCACGTTGTCTATGTTTTTATGTCTTATGAACGTCTAGGTAGTTTTGATTTAACACGTTTTTTGGAAAAATGGAGAAGCTCCATCTTATATCAAGAGGTTTCATGAGTGTGTGATGTAGGCCCACTTCTTTGACATAATGATGTACTTACAAACTTCTGTAACGCATTTTGGTGCCGGATTCAAAAACTTTAGAGAGAAAGAAATATTTAATGTTTACAAATAAAACTTTTAAATCAATCCCTTTTGCTAAACAATTTCTCTGAAATTAATTTGATTCTTTAAATGCAGCTGATCGGATCGAGCTCAAACTTATTATTCTAATGTCCTTGTTTATCATCAGCGCTGCTTACAGGCCTGTTTTGCGCAAAATCAATTAAGTTAAGTTAATTATGACTACTGCTTTTTCTTTGAGCATCTTACTTTAACTATATGTTAAATTGCGTAGACGTATTTAATTCACCGAGAAGGACAGCCCATTGACTATGATTATATCGCAAATAACTGGCAGGCCTTTTGTTTTATTTTGAAATTTACACAACAATATGCTGCACATACGTTTTATTTTGGCATTTGATTTATCGAACATTTCAGTCTTCAAAATAACTTTTTAATACACTCCTAATTTCGGCAACACCTTAAAAGTCCCCCCCTGCATGCGTGTCTATATTTCTAATATTTGAGCTGTATAAAAAAAGACGCTTTTATTAACACACCCCAGCCTCCTCTCATTTTCTAATGTCTATTTGTATTTGACAAAGAAAAGGCTACAGCGGATTAAATATAGGAGGCTTCATTTTTTCGTTTGAATTCCGAATAAAGTAAAAATTTTGAGCGCACATTTAAAAAAAAGAAGAAAAGAAAATCATATTTTATAATTCAGCCTCTGGATGTTCACTGATGCTTTCCTTGTTGCTTCACAGCCAAAGGATTAAAAATAAGACGCACACCTTTAAGATTATTTCAACTTGTATTAGAGCCCGTTTTTTTTGTTTACTTTAAAGCCAGATTGTTTTACACCTGCCGACAAGAACCAGAGCTTAAACTTAAAATAAAAGGCTGCAACCTGCTGTTACAAATAAGAAGAAAGCGCATTTATTGTGAAATCCTCGTTGCGCACAGGTGCGTCACAGCGCTGGCACGCAAGAAAAGATATGATGATGCCAAAACACAGGCACATGTTCCATTTTCTTTACTGCTACAGTTGTGTGGTTTGAAGATTTTCCCGGAGGCGTCTGTTGATGTAAAGACAAAGTAACCTGGTTGTTGTATTGCAGTTTATTTATCCTCCCTCAAACCCCCGGAGAGTCCGGCCGCGCGCTTCTGTTTTCAGTCAGGTTAAAGTCCTCTCCTTTAATCTAATGTATTGATTGCCTTCATGCAATTCGAGTCGCTTTGAGATGTTTCCCGCGCACCAGATCTGCATATGGCAGAAATGAGAGCGATTCAGAAACGTATATAAAGCGGCAGTGATCGGCCTGCGCCGATCAAGTGCAGCAGCGCCGCTGTCACAACGCCTTTCCTTCAGGTCTGTCAGAGCAGAGAAGTGACGCCAGGCTCTGAGGCATGTCTGGGACTTATCCTCAGCGATTCCACATTTATCACATGATCAAGATGAAGGGAACAGCTTATTTTGAGAGATATTAGCAGCAGGCAATAAATTGTCTAAATAATTAGATCGTCAGTGTGAAGTGCTAATTCCAAGGCAAATTGGGATTACACTCAGAACCAGTTTGCTGACATTTAGCAGATCTGTTGAAAGGCTGCATTACAATGTCACAAGTTCTCTCTGTTGACTCAAAGTACAGTTGGAGCTTTTTAAAAAAAAAATTTTTAACATGTCTATCTCCACACAATAAAACATGACACAAGTAGCTTCATACTTGTGTCAGTGTTTGTGCATGATTATATATGCTGGAGGACTTTGAGTCGAAATTCATTAACAGCCTGCATGTGACTTCATTTCCTCCCCACACTTGACATCAGGGGAAGGCTCCAGAAAAGAAATCATCCCCCAGTTGTTCAGCCTCGTCTTCGGCTCCGAACCAAAGCCAGGCAGGTGAAGGTGGCCGCCTTTTCGAGGACGGAGCCCGTCCGCTGCTGTGTCCGCTCGTGCACAAAGTACGGAGGAAGGAGTCAGATTATGAAGAGTGAGAGAGGCTGCTTCACAATTCACACCATTAGATGCTACCACACACTGCGACGATCAGGGATTATGTTGCATGCACAGCTGCACATTGCTGCACTTTTGTCTCGTTCTGTGATGCAATCTGACAGGTTTACACGTGTGGCGCTTGGTGGGTTTGAAGTGCAGTAGCTCTGCTGTAGGTGTGTTTAGCCGGGTGACCATTAACATCAACAGTCCCCCCAAAAAACACACCCGGACAAGGCCACGCTTTCTTTTGACTCTAATATGTAATTTTACAAAAGGGTTCGACTTTGATTTACTCTGAGAATAAGGCCAAGATAAGCCAGACCTTTGCTTCATTTGATCCCAGTAGTGGGAGAGCACTTGACCTTTAACCTTTGCACTACATGAGAACTTGGTAGGCAGACATACGAAGAGGAAAACAGCTCGAGGTCCTGCTGGAATTACGTTTAGATGAAATTATATTTTCAACCACAGCAGCAAAGAGTAGAGAAGACATGGAAGGAGAATAATTCTAAAGATAACACATTACACTACAAACTTCCGTCGATCCATCTTCTCTCTATCCGGCATTTGAGTTTCAGACACAACCTGTAATTTTCTCTGACTTTGACAAAGCCAAGAGTAAATTACAGTTAAGTATTATCTTTCTTTACATTTTATGCGAGTGGCATTAAAAGTTATTTTGAGCCACATAGTGAAAATCTTATTGGAAAGCGTGTGAGCAAGACCTGAAATAGATCAGCGCGACGTTATGCCGAGTACGCCATAACATGCTCTTTATTACTTGCCGTTTATTCTGAGTTTTTCGGTATGTCACTGCACTCTCATTTTCATGTTGCAGCTTCCCGAAGAGGTTAGATTCCACCGAGTTTCACCGGAAAGTCCTTGGTTACCGCTTTTCATTAATTCTGCTACTTTTCATTCATCCAGAGCGAGCAGTGTACGCACTTCTCACTCAGGATCACTTCCTGTCATGTTACCTTTCCTTCTGTTTAGGCAGGCCCGGCCTTGCGAGCTCGCAGTAAAACATGTTGATTACACAACTTATGAATCTCACGAGTCCTGCCGACTCTAGCTCTAAACAAAATGAATGAATAATGAGCTGAATGATGGCCCTTTGGATGCCTATAGTTATATTACTGTGACTATTTGATTTACAATATTGAAATGCTGATGATTGTCCAATAAATAATGCAAAAAGCAGATTTCCGTGTGGCGAGGCAGCAGGAGAAATCTACCTTGCATATAGATGGAAGCGAACCGTGTCTGTCCCTCTCAGCCTGTGGCCCAGAGCGGCTTTATCATTCATAGGACTAAACAGACAATCAATTCAGCAGCCATGTATGAAGGATGAAGGGATGCGACAAGCTGTGAATGATGAGGAGCCAAAAATCAAAGGCCCCACTCCTTCTTAGCTCTAATGGCCATTACCAGCCCAGACAGCACCAGTAAAATGAGGTTAATCATTTGCACAGATCCTTTCAAAGAAGATTGACTGGACTTGATGCCTCGTCAGATCACTCATAAATATTTACTTCATATTAAACAGCTGTGTATGCTCTGTTATTGCGCATTGATTTCTGACGGACGCCATCAAATTATTGTTTCAAGTGTGGTCAGTGGAAACCATTAATGCAATGCTTGTACCAAGACTCAATTATGCTAACCGCAAGAAATTAATAATGCAATGAAACTGACAGGACATAATGTTAGGGAGGAGATTCTTCAGGTTTCTGCAGATTTGGAGGAAAAAAAGGGTGATAGGGTGATTTTAACAAATTGTCATATGATCACCAGAAACCACAAGAGTTTCGATCCCTATGTGGCTGCATTATACAGTTTAAGTTTATGGCCACAGAATGTATCAGTATTGAACACACGGCCTCAGTCCTTTGACCTTATTGACAGAATGAAATCGGAAATTTCCTTAATAGAAAGAGTTAATGTTTCCTCAGGCAGACATGTTTCCGATTCAATTAGTTTTAATGAAGCCGGTGCTCAGTGGTTACTGAAGGAGAAAAAACAGGCATAAATGCCTGATGGTAATAGAGGACATATTAAGGAGGAAGGGATCGGACACACCGTGCGTGTTTCTAAGTGGCGAAAAAATGCCTCTATCAGGCTGGTAGGAGCCGGTGGCTTGGGAAGCAGTGAATTGTATGAGCCTCAAATGATGCATTAGGTCTCTGGGGCGAGGCTGGAGGAGACTTGAGGAGCAAACTGTAAAAACACACAGGAGAAGAGTCTGAGTTTGATGACGCATGTGCGGTGTCACCGAGCGGACAGTAACATTGTGTCTCTCGCAAAAACACATATACATCATTTTATCAATTTATCATATTCTTAGATTGATATGATTCTGTAACATTCTTCATTTTAGTTTTAAAAAAGGCTGTCCCTTCATTTACACCTTCCACTGTGGCAATGTGACTGAAAGCAGGGCTGCAAACTACCCCATCCTCCCTCATCTGATGTCAGTGTGTGAAATGTCAACATGGTCAGATGCACTGGCTCAGTTCCCGCCAGAATATGCCCTCATCCTGTGTTATGGTTTGTGCCGCTGCTCCATGTGAAGTGAAACATATTAAACACACCCATGCACATGTAATCTGTTCATGTCTTTGAGTCAAATTGTGTGTGTGTGTGTGTGTGTGTGTGTCTCTTCTTCTATCATCTGCTAAGTGTAACAATTTCTTGTGTGTGCATAAGTATTGTCTTCTGGTTTTAAAGGCTGCATTTACAGTAAAGTGATGTAATTTTCTGAATTTCCCAGCCTGTTCTACTTGTTCTAATACTTGCCTTGACTCACTTAGTCATTACATCCACATTATTGAGGATTATTTTCAAAGAATGTCATTGTGTTAACATTTTGTTAAAGTATCAGTAGTCATCCCTACAATATTGTCCCAATATTGATTTCGAGGTATTTGGTAAAAAATATTGTGAAATTTGAGTTCCTCGTCATTTTGAAGAGATTTCTTATAATGACCACTAGTCATCCCTGCAATATTGCCCCAATATTGCGATATATATCCTGTATCACAATATTTTAAGTCCATATACCTGCTAGCATAGGGGCTTAAGGTGCTGATGGTAAAACCTCACTGGTTTGATTCTTGCAGAGCAACTGTGCTGCATGCCATTCACCCAATTCTCTCTGCCCTGATTTCACATTTGTATCTACTATCTGTCCTTTTTTTAAATTATTATTATTTAACCTTTATTTAACCAGGAAGCCACCTGAGAACAAGATCTATTTTTTTGAGGGAGACCTGGCCAAAATAGTACACCATTACAGAGTTACAGAAATTATACAACAGAGCGAGTGAAAAAGGAGCACATTTAAATATAGAAAAGGTACAACAGATACATAATACCAAATCCAGATTAGGAACAGCAATTGCACTCTTCGGTTACACAAGTTTTTTATAACAATGTTTTGAACTATCTTAGGGAGACAAAATCATTTAGCTGTAGTGTGTTCTCTGATAAAATGCTCAAAATTGCTATATAAACATTATTTTGTTGTCTATTTAATGATTTTTAATGGTTCAACCAGAAAATGTCTTCTTATGACCACCGAACCTAAGACCTGCAGTTATGACGCCCCTTCGATTAAAGGTCCCCCTCTGGTCAAAAATGTTGCCAACATTGTATGCAGAATTCACATTTATTGGTGAAAGTATACATTTTCTTTGTGCTCATTGAAAATCTGATTTTAAGAAGTGGGCCTATGAGCATGATTTGTAACATCACAAATAGTTCTGAAGCCAATCCTGGTCCAGTATTAAGCATATACAAGAGTTATGTGGAAATTTGAAGCCTTCACTGCACAAACACTAAGAATGGACTTCTCGATGAAGTAGGAGAAGCCTTGTGTCCACCAGTGAAACTTGTGAAATGAAAAATATTACCATATTCTGTAATTTCGGGGTGGGTGCCATTTGAATGATTTTAATGTTCTAATTATACCTTTTTCCCCACAAAAAAAACATGTCAGACACAGATTTGTAAAATGTATGCCTTAATACACATGTAGAGGGGCTCTTTAAACACTTGGAAAAAGGTTGCTAAGCTGCAAATTCATCCCTTCGGTGTATCCTTTGATTCCTGAGAAGAAGATGCTGAGAAGAAAGTGCCAGTAGATAGTAGAGTGGCTGCTTCTTGAGGGGTCAAGAGGGGAGTATGGTGTGTGTGTGTGTGTGTTGGACAAAAGGGAAGGGGAGAGGGGGTTGTGGTGTGTGTGTGTGTGTGTCACAACAGTCAGAAGAGAACCAGCCAAGGCTCCCACACAGCTTTGTCATATCACTAGGAGATTAGGAACACACACATGTCAAGCTAGGCAGAGCCTGCTGCAATAATGCACCTGCCAGCTCTCAAGATCCACTCAACCCCTGTTCAACCCCTCGCTCCTACATGTGAACACAAAGGCACGCACACACACATAAATGTGCCAAATTTTTTAATATTGATCCCCTTCCTTAATGCATGTGTAGAAACTGCAGGATATTATTTGAGATCAGTGGAAAACCTATTGAAAACAGCATTAAGCGTACTAACTTGACACTAAAAAGAGGAATAAATCTAATGAAAGGTATGTTAGTATGTTACAGGAAAATGTAGTTCAACAGCGAAAACCACAAAATATCACAGACATGAAAAGGTTGGGATGTGGGAAAAGTGGATATTTTACATGAAAAGTCTTGACGGGAGAAGGTCGTTGTCTTTCTTCATGACAGAGTTCCCCGAGAAAAGAAGAGAGAGGGGAGGCTCAAAGAGATTCATCTCCACCAGGAGTCAAGGTCATCCAACCTAGTCATCCTAGAAGCACTTGAAAAATATGGAGTGAAGACTGGAGATATTCTTCCCCCCCAAAAAGCAGTGCTGAAGGAAGACTCTGACTGAAGAGAATCACTGACCTTCAAACAAGCTCTCTATCCATATAGAGTAGGGGAAGACATGCACAATCCATCAAAAATGCACATGAACTTTCCCTCTTCAAATAGTTCCCGCTTGAATAGCAGTCAATGGATCAACTATGAATATTGCATGCAGTGAATTGCGGGGGATCAGATTGAATTCGCTGTGAAATAAAAAAAAACAAAACAAAAACAAATCTGTGATATTAGAATATTATATTTTGAGTTCAAGTCTCAAATAACGCGTTTCAAACCCTGTTTTTGTGCGCAAACATCTAAAACGTAAAGAAAAGATATCAGTAAAAAGAATTCAGATTGTGCACTATGGTCATGAAATTGCCTTTTGCCACAGTCCCTCCTCAGGAATGGAAAGATCAGTTTTAATTTTCAGCCACTCTTTGATTGGATGAACCTGCCTCCCTCTTGCACGACATGGCTACCACAGGTCAGTGGCTGGTGCAGTGTAGCATGAAACAAACAAATAGAAAAAGGCACCTCGTGGCACTTGACTCTCGCCAGAATGCAGCTGACGGCGAGCCTGCCAGCGTCCTGCAATAACGACCGGTGACTCCTAACCAAAAAATGGGAGAGAGAGAGAGAGGGGTGGAGAGGAGGGGCTGGAGGGGAGAGAGGGAAGAGAAAGAGAGCTGGTAAAAGGGGAAATGATGGATTTAGAGCTGGGGATTTGGAGGGAATGGTTGGGAAAGAGGTGGTAAACAGGACCAGCTGCAGTGAAAAATAAATTTGTTATTGGACAGAAAAGCTATGCAACAGTATGTAGGAGTTTGATGACACACAGAGTGCTTTAAAATACCAGGTATACACTTGAAACAGGTACTTCTAAGTCAAATCTCAACACAAAGCTTTAAAATATTTTTTTGTGTTTTCAGTGTGTCGTCTTTCTTTAAGGTGCAACTTTATGATGTTGGTTTGAACTGAATTGAAAATTGAAATCACTGAATCTCAGACTACCAATTTCTGGACAAATCCCACAACTCAACACACAGTGATCTACTTGATATTTGTACTTTTGATCTAAACAGCAAACAAACATGTTCCCAACAATGTGTCTTCTTTGCTTTATAAAATACTAACTCTATTGCATAGGGTGATCTTGAAACAAGCAGTTGTCCCGAATCCTGTCCTAACTGTCCTGAAAATGAGACTAAACCAGAGTTATGATTAGTTATAATCTAAGAAAACATTAAATACAGATCATTTGGAGTCACCGAGCAGCCGACAGCAGTTCATATTCTACATGAATTATGGCTGTCCATAAACATGACAGACAGCTAAATTCATGAATAAAAATCATTGTAGTGTTGAGTTTTGACTCGTGTGTGTGTTTTACCGTTCATTGCCATTACGATCAGGTGACCGCGCCCACCCCCAGCTCCTATGTCCTGAATTTCACCTATTCTCTCATCACCCTACTGTTTTGTCATAAATATGAAAAGAAAGAAAAAAAGGTAGAGTTGAAATGCCAGTACAGCAAGTTGTAAAAATGCTAAATATATTGTTGATCAATCAGTAAAATGGTCATAATAGTGTCCACTCACTTGAAAGATATGAAAAGGGAAGAGTTCAGGGGCCTCATTATGATCAATTTTGATCTTAAGTATGGCTTAAGCAGAAAATGACGTACATATAAGTAGTTATTTTAACGATTTCTTTGATGTCGAAATTATCTCTAAGCAAAGTCGAGGCGTGATGCAAGTGATTTTCCTGCTGGTTATGTAGGGCTATTGCAGTTTGGGAGGCCTGGCTTCAATCGTCCCGACCATTGCTGTTACCTCGTCTTCCAACAAGTTTGATTTTGTGTTTTGGTCCATGGATATTCTTGACTAAACCCTTATTTGTGCTGGCATCGTATCAGCGGATATCACAAGGTAGTTGCAGTAATTTAAGTTAAGTAGAGATTATGGATCACAGGTTTGTAAGTTAGTAAGTAATGGGATTCTCAGAACCTGATCAAGCAAAGTTTTTTATGCTCAACAACTTTTATGAATCAAACCTAAGCACACCATTGGAAATGATCATAAGACTTAACTTAAGAATAAATCCAAGAACATTTTTATAATCCCCGACAAAATTGTCAGTGGTGGAGTTGCATTGTGGTCAATGTCGTTGCCAGGTTTTGACAAGGAAGAAGAATTCGCAGAATAAAAAGGACGGTCCTACTGAATCAATTTTTATCCTTTCCTTAACTTTCCATTATGAGTCCGCCAATGCTCTAGAAGTGCGATGGACTTTGTTAAAGGACTTTTAATTTCTTTAATTAAATACAACATACATGAAGATGTGCATAGAAATAAGGACAAAGCAGTTTTTTTTTTTTTACTGTACTCTTTCACTAAATCTAAACACAATTGGGCTTCAAGACAGCCTTTTCTAACAGTCCGTGTAAAATTGATAAAAATAAATATATACAAGCTGGATGGACAAGTCAAAGAGGGTTGGAGGAGAGGAGGAGAAGAAGGGACAAGACAAGGGAGAATGGAATGGAGAACAGGAAAGCCTGGCCGATCATCCTGTGATATACGAGGAAAATAAGTCTGATTATCACAGAAGCCGAGAGCATTAGACAGACAGTTGGGAGTCATCTCAAAACTCAGGAGGGAAGAGGCAAGACAAGAGGTCACAATTATGCCCCGCTCGCTGCACTCCCCTCCTCCTCATGAAGTCCTCTAATATATTCGGTTAGTTCCTGTATGGCGCGAAGGGGAAATTCTAATTAAAGGGTGGGGGGAATTTTGACACATGTGAGGCAGGGATCAATATTTAGCACCATAATCAGCCATTCCTGATGGCTTGACGGTGTCACTGTGAGCAGACTGCAGCTCTCCATTAGAGGGGCTCGGGAAGGAGCAGACGGGCAGGCGAGCAGGCAGTCGGCCAAGCAGGCAGGCTGCAGAGAAGCATCGAACTCCCAGCCATCATGAATCAAAGCAAGTGATGCTTCTCGTGCTCCATGTTGCTTTGCTTTTTATCTTCATTCATCCTCTTAAAGGAGAAAAGTGAACTCTGTCAGACTGGTTTGTGATGGGGGTGCAGGGGAAGTGGAAAAGAAAGGAAGAGAAATGCTGTGGAGGGGACACAGTAGATCAGGAGGAAGTGCAGCTGTCAGGACTTTGGACTGGGAGATGATTGTGAGGTACACAGATGGTCCTGTCTATTGAGCGATTTCTCTTCTTGGTTTGACAATATTTCCCTTTAATTTAAAACGGTGTATATTTTTGGGAAAATGTGCCAACATTATTTAAAGTTACAGTACTGATAAAGCAGGTAAATGCCCCATTAAGTGTTATATCATTTATTTTTTACTGATGCATTTTTCTGTTGTAGCAGGTGGAGGTGGAGCTTATCATTACTGCCGCCAAAGAGGTTATGTTTCCGGTTCGCTTAGTTTGACTGTCTACAGGATTTCGGAAAAATGAATTGCCCAGTTTTCCTGAAAATGGTGGAAGAGTACAGCATGGGCCATGGAATAACCCATTAAAATGTGCAGCTGATCCAAAGCACAGGGTGGATACATGAATTATTTTTCACTTTCGTTAACACTGCGAGATAGGGTGTTAGGCTTTGGCGGAATAAATGCCATACAAACTAAAATCCAGTGAAAGGTCAACCCAAAATATGAACGCCTGAATAAATGTTGGCAATGTACGTTTCTGCCAACCTCAAATATGTTGAAACTTCACATTTCTTTATGTTGCAACTTAACATATCTTTAGGTTTAAATATCAATTTCATCTTGGGACAATATTGTAGTTATGTTTTGTTTAGGTTTAGGCATAAAAAACACCCAGTTAGCATTTGGAAGACATCATGTTTTGGCCTAAAGTAGCTGTTTTGTTCGCCACAAACACGAGGTCTCCTTAAAAATAACCAGTGGTGTCACACTTACAAATGCTGAACACAGTCTTGAACTGTGGTCACTGGCTTGACAGCCTTCGTACCTATAACTGCATCACCGTCCCCTCCACCTCATGATATGAAAGTCAGGTCATAAACATGTAGTGTGAATGTGATATGACACATTTTTTAGAAATGTTTGTAGCCTATGACATGTACAAGTGTGTACATGTTTGTGATTTGAAAAAGTGTTGCCAACCGCCAACATATTATCCTGGCAACCGGGCTGAGATGGTAGAGAAGTGAAGGTACCATCCTCTACCCACCATGGGAGAACGGGTACAACTGTAGCACGACCATAATTTTAATACACAAAATAAGATGTGGCTATGGAAACATATGATGCAACTAATTATACTAATACGTTTTTGACAGTAAGCTGCCATGGTCACGATGTAATTTCAGTCTAAGCCTTCAGTACACACATGACAAAGTGTTTTCTGGTTTTCACAAATGTATGCAAAGCATGTTGAATATTTCTAATTTAACATAATTCCAACAGTTTTAAAAATATATCCACAAGTATATAGTAGTCTGTGTTCTATTATTTTGAGACAGTACTATTTGAGACAGTTTTATGTAGTATAGTGTATCATATTTTATAAGCTCATTGTGTGTTTTGTGTCAAAAATCTTCCCTTACCTATTCATTGTTAACTGTAAGTATAGCGTAGCAAGTAAAGCACAAGTACCACAAATTTGTGTTTAAGTGCAGTACTTGATTAAATGTACTCAACACTGATTTCGATAAAAAAATTTCTTAAAAAAAAATAAAATAGCTGTATTAATCTTCTAAACAGACACACACACACTCTCACTCACACAAGCACACACAACATCTGTGTGAACACGGCTGCTCAGCTGACATGGATAGTGATAGTGACCACTGACTCAGTATCAGGAACATGGTGTTGTTTCCAGAGGGCAAGAAGAGATGGTGAGGGGCATGTGGAGGTGTGTGTGCGTGTGTATGCGTGTGTGTATGTGGGGGGGGGGGTTAGCCAAGCCCAGGGTGTCCCCTGTCTCCATGTGTCAGCCCATCTCCTTGTTCTTGCATGTCAGTGACACACACGTGGGTACTTACCAACCCAAGTTGCTCCAATTAACGGCTGTCCCACTGCGCTGTCCGTTGTGCGGTGTGCTAGCCTGGGTGACAAGATATGGTCTGGGATCTGTCTCTCCAGTGACATAAGGAAGGAATTTTAAGAGGGAAAAGTGATGCAAACACACACCGCCTCATGCTGCGCCCAGATAGGTAGATAACAAAGACTCTTGCAAATGAGTGGCAGCGAGGAAGGCATTGAGGATTCTCTAATTACTTGCTGCAATCTATCTAAGTCACTGGCTTTCTAATTTGATTTATCAGAATGCATGAAATCCCTTGGAATAATGCCCTTATTAGAAGGACAGAATTGACGGGGGGACAAGAGGTCTGCCGAGAGGAGGAGGAGAGCGCAGATTTAAGCATCAATTACAGTCAAAAGGAGAATTAATAGTTATTAATCCACAAACAGCCTCCGTTCTCACTGCTGCCTCTCTGCCACTTGGAGACAAACCTCTTCACACACAGGCGCATGCACATGGTAACACACATGCAAGAATATATACATACGCACAGATATTTTTCTTTTGTTGCACATGCATGCCTACAAACCTACAGGTGCAAACACACACCCACACACATATATTCATGAGTCGAAATAAGCAAATACAGGAAAAGAAGTGCATCCTGCAGAACTGAGTGAAAATGAGCATCTAAACAAATTGCATGTGTAAGAGCAAGACAACAGTAACAACGACAAGAAGCCATAAATATCTCTTACTCTGGAGGCTTCATATCATTTCGCTCACCGGTGGATCAAAGGTCTTTAACTCTTTAACTAAATTCTTGACTGACAAATTCAATTGCTGTCAGTCTTCCAGGGCCCTCAATGTAATATGTGCATTTTGATTCAATTTGCCGCTGCAAATACATACATATACATATTGTTTATCCGGTTATGGGCACAAAAAAATCAATACTTATATCTGTGCTTTGTCATTCCTAAGTGCATCATGAAATAGCAAGATATCCCTCTAATTGAATCCAACAAAACCACATAGATTGTTAATTTTGTGCTATTAAGCTTTTGCAACATTTACAATGTCTTCTCTTTAGCCTGTTGATGACTCTTGTTTGTCCCTTGTACAGCAAAAGAACATTTTATATATCTAAAAATTGAATTTAGAAAGGTCAATCTCTAAACAAATAACAATAAATCAAAGATGGATCTAAACCAAGGAGAGGAATTCAAAGTACACAGGGACAGTTTTCATAAGCTCATATCATTAGAGACAGAATTTTTTTTTATTTTTTGCAATGTCAAGGATAACTATTGTGTAATGTAAAATTATAATGATAATTCAAATCATGGTAATTAATTCATATGTGACAACATTACGTTTTTGTAAACCCACGTGGTCATATCACATGCACAAGAATAACAACAAAAGGACAGCTTGTCATGTTAAACACTTTAAAGAGCTTTGAAGGCAGCAATGCTGCATTAGGTGACACTCTGCTCTGAGTTTTATGTTAAATCCCGTGGTTTTTGTTAAAGGGTTGCTGAGTGGCTGAAAGGAGAATGCCAGTGTGCTGTTGCCTTGCTGTCACTCACGCAGAAGCAGTATTTAGACAGGGAGCTGAGAGGTCCGCTCTGCTGCCAGCTCCTGCCTTTTAAACAGCCCTTTCCTCAGAGAGACAGCTTAGCACTGAGTGCCAGTCAACCTCGCCTGCCCAGCCATGCACCCCCCCCCCCCTCAAACACACACACACACCCACTTTGATAGCCTCTTTGCTAAAGAACAATTTGGCAGAAGGGGAGAAATGATCATGTATGGTCAGACCAAAAGGTACATTGTAATGGGTCTATCCCCCCGTTTCAACAAAGTGGAGCGAATGGCGTCTGGACAGCAGATTCATCAGCATTACTTGAATGGAGGAACAAGCTCATACAGCATTACATGGCTGACAGGGAAGATGAATCTAGGCAACTCGGCGGCGCATCGGGGATCCTCACAGACCTTCAGTCATGGCCCGTGGTAAAGACTGAGGGATGGGAGAGAGGTTGTGGAGATAACACATCACGCCCTGTCTACATCCCATATTATGATGCTGTCCTGTAGAGTGTCTGGGACAATACTGTGTTAGCTGCCAGAGTGCCGTTGACATCATTGACAAACCTCTATGGTGTCAGGCAGTCACTCACACTTCTACTGGGTGTCTGTCATCATGCTCAAACGGTCAGGAACTGACACCTTTTCACGTGAATGAAGATTCTCCAGTGACTGACAAAAAATAGTGGATGGCCTTTAAGGAGGGGAAAAAGACACAGCAAGAATAGCACCTCTCTGCAAAAGGAGAGACTTATAATTTGCAATAATGGCACACCAGTAGCTCTCAGAGAGAAAATTACAGGAAAAAGCCGATCTGAAATATCCTTTTAACTGGCAGAAACACATCCATTGTAGACAGAAGTCTTGTTTACTTGGTAAAATGGCATCAATTAGGAGCGGATGGCAAAATTAGCATATTCTCTTAATGGACTGGCCTTTCTTGTGCAGCGCTCTCGCACTGATTGTATGGAAGGGACATGTTAAGGGAGACTGAGAAAAGGTCAGGTGTCTGCACCGTTCAGGTGATCATATTTTTCACCAAACAGTTGTGCATTCTCCATGGCTATTGTCATGTTATCCTGCAGTTGAGAGCAACATTCCTGTATGCGGGGAAATTTTTATTTCAAATCGCTGCAGAAAACAAGTCACTCATTCTGACACTTCTAAGATACTGGACGTGTAGCCCTTGAAAATATCTGATGCGTTTAAAATATTCAATACGCCTGTGTTTTCTATAAGAAAAAAGATCACAGTGAGCATCTTATGCGCATACACACACACACACTCGCACACACACACACACACACACACACACACACACACACACACACACACACCAATAAATGTAGCTACTTAATAAAAAAATGATTGTAGTGAAAATGCAACAAAATCAAACAAAAGAAAATAACATCTCAACAATACTTATGAGTAAGGAATGTGTTTTCTTTACTGACTGATTAACATCAGCACACTGTTGGGATTTAATCGTACTCATAAAACAATATAGCTAAAAATTTGAGAAATTAACAAACTATTTAAAGTAGTGTTCAATATCCTAGCACTGAGCTAATCAGATTATTTATCATTATTAACAGCCCTCCATCACTTTGTCAGCTAATTAATTCTTAAAATGATATTTCCTCATCAATGCTGCAGTAGGTATCTCTAGAAAGGCTCAGCTCCTCCCAGCCAGACCGAAGCCGCAGACTGCAAATTCTCTTCCCCCCTCCTCCCCTCTTCCCTTGTGCCTCTGCTCCCACCACCCCAAATTGACTGGTCTTGCACAGTTGCAGCTGAACAAGAAAGGAATTGCTAGTGTCAAGACACAGTTTACAAATATGACATCTCCTCTGCCATGGCTGGAAATATGAAATATTGATTTATGTGCAGTAAAAGGTCTTATAAAAATGATCACATACACATGAGGGATTAATGCGCAGAAGATCAATAGAAATTTCATTCTTGACACTGGACTGTCACCTATGGTGAAATGCTAAAATAAAGAAATCAATATTATCTATGAAATGTCAAATTTATTATAATTATGTGGATGAAAGCTGGCCAAGTGGCTCCCAGGGGGCTGAGAGGGATAGGGTACCGCTCTCAAGCATCCCTCATGGCCCTCCTTCTCAGGCTGCCAATTTTGAGAGCAATATTGGTGTAAAGGGTTTTCACCCGTTATGTATGGCCTTGTTGTAACAAATTCCTCCTGGAATATTTAACTGTGGAGAGACTGACAATGGACAGAGCTGCAGTTCATAGCCTGCAGGTTGCGTAGTTAACAGCTGTTAGCTTTGGCACATATTGTATGACTCTGCCCTCTCGATTGAAACCTATTTGGCAGCTGCTGCTGACACCGACAAGTCACAGGCCACTAAAGTACGACATCTCAGCATGCATCCTGGTTCAAAGATGACACATTCAGTCAGGCTGGGTATTGATCTTGAATGTAGTCAGTAATCTTGCTGATTTGTTTTATTGTGGACTGTATGATACACAGCCATAAAACAATCATATTAATTAAGAAAAACAATACAGTTTTAATTAAAATGTATTTTATGGCAAGTCTGACTAGTTTTTCAAGTTTGTAAACGAGCTTCTCCATATTCAAATGATAATAAGAGACTTCTGCTCTTTATTGGGATTTCTCAAATCCCCCTCAATGTTTTATTTGCTATTGCATTTAAACTAAGAGCTATTTGTGTTCATTCACTTGTTTTCCATGTCTAATTAATATCCTTTGAATGTGTGGGGATCAATTTATTTAATCAATGTTGGGTAGTGCCTCTGGCCTTCTAAAGGTCACTTAGATATGGAATGGGAAATCATCAGCGTCAGATCACAAAGGGGCGAGCAGGTAATTTGAATGCGGCAGGCAAACTTTGCATGTATGATCACACATTTCTGAAGAACTACAGAAAATTATTTTCCTTTCCGGCTTCCCATTTCAGGCAATAGCCTTTTTTTCCCCACCAGAGGCCCACTGTACACACTAGAGTGTGGCAGCTGTGTAATCCCTTTAACAACCGACGGGGCTATTAAATGAACCGGCGGTGCAGCTGCAAATAGCCAATAAAGCCAGCACAATATCATCCCTATTAAACAGTAATCTCGGCAGGCTTAAGAAGTTCTCTGAAAAATGGGAGGAAAACCATAACAAAATGTAATCAAGCACAACATTGGGATTTTCCTCAACAAGAAAAAAAAAAAAAAGCCAAACAATTTTCACAGCAGCTTACATGAAAGGTGTTGAGCAACATCGCTCGAGCCTCAGAGAACTTCTCGGCCCCTTCAGGTGACCACGGTTCGCTGCCTTATCACAAATACAGAAGCACACAACAAATAAAATGAGCCTGTCAATCGAAGCAATTTATCGCCACAGATATTAACAGAGAAAGGGAAACAGGGGAAAATAACAAATTGTGCAGTTACATTTTAAAAGTGGCCAAATCGAATTCATAAGATCACAATTTGAGAGATAGAACCCAGTTTATTTTTCCTCCCTTTCACCGGCTTATGTGCTCTGTCAGATGAAAGTCGAGCAGAGAGCCGCTGTTGATGGAGCCTTTGAGCCTGGGAGAGGAGGCAACGCAGCCTCTTGAAGGGGTGCCGGGGACAGCGATAACCAGGGAGGCCGCGGGAGCTCCCTCCGCTGCCGGGGGAAGGTGTTCCAACTTATCAGAGTCCGCACGCGGGGAATGATTACCCCTCTGCCGGACCGATTACTGCTGGCTCTCCGGGTCAAAAGCAGGCCAGGATGAAAGAGAGAACTGAAGCCTCCTATCCTGCCTCCAATCATCCATTAGCACTCAGAGCGAGGGGCTTGTCTATCCCCCCCCTTCACACCCCCTCTCCGACACGGGCTTGTCAGTCTGGTGCATAAGAAGAAGAGGGACGTAATCACAGGCGGGACTCTCACTCGCACCAATGTCATGGAGGATAGCGTGGGGCCTTGCAGAGGTAATTTATGGATCTGAGTATAAGCAGCACTTCCTTGACATATTATTTATTCATTTGAGTTTGTTTAAGAACAATCCTCGTCATCTGCGGGGCGAGGTAAAGTGTTGAGCGGTGTTTACACTATTGATGTATGGTATATATGCTGATCCACTCACATGAATAAGTATGTGAAGAAGGGCAGGAAAGCACAAAACAACAGACACATCAAACAACAATAACTGATTGCAACACACACCACTCGAGATTTCTCTCCTTTTTGTTTGCAGTATTCTAATAATGCAGGAAAAGGTATGAGAAATGTACACACGCTGGTCTTTCAGTACACTTGCTGCCTGTGCAAGATCTGCTGTGTATATTTTTGCACCACTTCCACGCGTCCCCATTGAAAGAACGTTGTATTCTCTGTGAAATATCACAAAGTTCTTGAACAAACCACATCAGCCTGAAACTGTTCTACTGGCTCCCAGTTTTATGAGACGATACACTTAATAGATGGCATGTGTAAGAGATGGCCACCTGCCTATATACTTTGCTGTAGCTATCAATAGCATGGATATAGTAAAGGAAATCTGGATATAGCATTGGAGGCGAAGCCCCATTTATTCCTATGACTTCTTTTGTATAGCTTTCTTATTGTGCGGCCCATAGAGCGTGCACATTTGAAACTTGAGGAGCTAACTTCCGGTTTAGCCCTCTTCTAACTTGAATGTAAAGGCTGGAGCTGTAGCTCAGGAGGTGGAGCAGGTCGTCTAGTAATTGGACCGACGCTGGTTCAAATCCCCGGCTCCCCGGCAAGATACTGAACCCCAAATTGCTCCTGATGAGCAGTTGGCATCTTGCATGTCAGCCTCTGCCATCAGTGTATGAATGTGACAAACAAGTGCAAGTCCATTTACCAAATAATACAATTTAACAGTACGGCTCTTCTAGACTTTCCAAATGTTGTCAGACTGAATGGCTCAAATTCTGATACTGAAATGAGTCATTTTCTCAGTTCAAGTTCAAGGGTAAAAGTCTTTTTGGGCTGGAGTGCATCAACATGTGCACATTGTGATAACATGGTTTGGCCACTATGTCAAAATGGTTTCAAAGCCCGGCACTGTTCCTGGATGCTTGATCCATAGCAGTAGCTACTACCTGCCATTAACTGGTTAGCTCAGTTAGCCGTGCAGCTAGCGGCTTAAAGCTGACTCAAGTCTCTGGACAGAGCTGTGGGGGAGTACTGGTGTCAAACAGCGGACAAAGGTAGCCATGAAGAATAGCCCTGAGGTGATTTAAAGTGGCTCTGACTAGGACTCTGATCCAGGAACAACGAGACACAGCGGGTGTGTGGACAAGAGAGGCATGAAGCGAGAGATGAGTGGGAGAGAGATCGGTCATCGCCAACATGGAAAAGCAGCATTTAGAGCCTTGGATTGAGGATTTATCCTGACTAGACCAGATTTTTTTTGTGAGTTTTACATGTTTCTGTTGAGTTTGAATGTTTTACGATTGGTTAATAGGACAATTAAGCGCCTCACAATTTGCTAAAAGAAAGAAAACTTAAATTCAGAATGTGTATGGTTTTATTTTCTGGTTAATATGGAAAATTGGTGGAAAAATAACTCCTTAATTGACATTTTGTGAGTTTATTTTTTATATTTATTAAGCTAAAAAAGCGAGCATACAATCAGACTATGCCTTGAGGAACAAAGTGGTATTACATGACAGGACGGACCAGGGCCAGCTGGCTTAATGCTCACTTCAGTAGATAACTAGTAGGTAACAAGACAACACACAGACGTCTTTGACATAGTGTCAAAACCGTTAATTCTTAATCTTCTGTTGATAATGTTAGGTGTTTTTAATGTCTTAAACTAGAATTCTGACCATATCTTACACATTGCACCTTTACGAGTATCTACATTTAATGCGTCACTCTGTATGCATTCCCCAGCTGCCATCATGTTATGGATGGACAATGGGCTGGTGTAGCACGGCTGACCAGACTCACCTCTGCCTATAACAGCACAACCCTTCAGATTAAGGTCAGTGCTTCAGTCAGCTACCTCTCACTCTGCTCTCTTTAATACCAGGAAAAACTCCAGCCAATTGCTCGTAGTATCTCTGATGAACAGAGTGTAAAAATTTGTCTCCCTATGCTTCCATGCACAGGTCAGTGTAGGGGTCTGTACAATACAACAGAGTGATGCTTTGCTCAGAAACCTCAATCGTGTAAT
Source organism: Pagrus major (assembly GCF_040436345.1). Taxonomy (NCBI): domain Eukaryota; kingdom Metazoa; phylum Chordata; class Actinopteri; order Spariformes; family Sparidae; genus Pagrus; species Pagrus major. The sequence continues at coordinate 19,765,177 of NC_133223.1, forward strand.
TCCAGTGACCCATCTATTTGGTGATATGGAGAGAGACCTGGGTCTCAGGGGAGTAGGGCTGGTGGTGTGAATTTGGGACAGATGTGCATGAAAGCTGTGCTGTCTCTCCCACAGGTAAGCCAAAAGAAAGGCTGCAGGTCAGTCCTGAGAAAGGAAGAGTGAACGCTGCCATTTACAGGCTGCAGTCATATGGAGACGGAGCTGCCACACACAACACCTGGACTACTGCTCAATTTCAAGTTTAAGGACAACAGAGGACTTAATGTGCAAAGAAAAATTTCAATTTACATTTTTACATTTCCCCTGACAACTAGGCAAAGTTCACCTGCCGAGGAAGACCGCGTGGTACAGCTCCAAAATGGCTGGATATTATAGCGAGACCGTTACATGCTAGTGGTCGGACTGTCAGTTTAACCACTTTGGTCAAGTCTCAACTATCACATTAACTATTTGATGGATTGACAAGAAATTTTGAGGAAACACCCATGACATTCATGTTCCCCAGATGATGAATCCTACTGACTTTAGGGGTCCCTTGACTTTTCCATCTTGCTGAGATATTTGGGTGGTTCCCTGACTTTAATTTGTCTAATGTATTCATGACTAAATACCCTAAAAACATTCCCATTGGTTTCACCTTTATTTTAGTGTTAATTAGCAAGAGTTAGCATGCTAACATGCTTGACTAAGATGGTGAACATGGTAACTGTTATACCTGCTGAACATCAGCATGTTAGCATTGTCACTGTGAGCATGTTGCCATGTTAACATTAGCATTTAGTTCAAAGCCCCGTAGTACTTAATGTAGCCCCACAAAGCCGCTAGCAAGGCTGTAGATGATCCCATTTCTCGAGTTGGAAAGTAATTCTCTGTTTATTAATTCAAAAAGGTGTAATGTGGAAAAAACATGGGTGCTACAAAGGAGATGTGTTGTATTTATCTAATGAATAACTTTTCTGACTAATCCCTGTCACTCTACGTGGACAGCAACAAACGGTTATAAACTAATAACATTTCACATATAACGTGTGAGCAAAAAAATGGATATGCAATATGTGAATTAACAAAAATGTTTCTTTACCATCAGCCAAACATTTACTTTTGTCCGGCATTTCTTTGCATATATGATGTAAAAATTACAAATCCTGTACCAAAATTTATGCTGACTCTCCGACGGGGGCATTCTAGTGAATTTTCTCCGTTGAGAATGAATTTTTCCCCTTGTTCCGACACTCCATGAATGTGCTTTTTGTCTTGTGCAGCTTCTGCTTTGGAAAAGTTAACCAGTCTCTTGCCAAGATGCATGAGCTGCTGAAGTGTCACTTGGCAAGAAAATCAATCCATACATCCTCCCCGGGTGCTTTTCTGTATCTTTCACAATGAAAATAATTTTGTTCCAGGGGTTTTTAAGTATCAAAATTGCCCTGTTAGATTTCCAATAATTAGACTGCCTCTTTGAAGATAAAAATATAAAAGGAAACAAGAGGCAGCAAACAACAAGAAGGCAATACCAAGTCTCAGTGAAGGGCTGAGTGCTTTATGAACATTTCCTGACATAGAATCAATGAGATAAACCCTAATATGACTGATAACTTCTAATCACGACTTAAACAGCAATTCAGAGCGACCATCTTCATCCCATGATGCATATCTTTATTGAAAGGGATGATATCTTTCAGGCTGACACTGAACCTATTAGAAGCCATCTATTGAATAGCAGAGTAATAATGTTACCTCCATGTCAAGGGCTTCTGTGTAACAAGATGTGATCGCTGTTCTGCATTCAGGAAATACTGAAGAAGTGTCCAAGTGAGTGCTTCTTGTGTAATAGAAAGACTCAAAATCAGTCTTCACATTAATAGAGATAAGAACTGACCTTGGCCATCTGAATCTGAGCCGACATAGAGCATGAGAAACCGTGACCAGTAGGATTGCAGTCATATTATTCCTGAGTAAAATCTTTATGCTGTTGTTCCGTCTATTTTGAGCATGCATAATAAAAATATTCTATGAATATCTATTTAAATATCCTTTTAAATTGATCAAATCTGAAAATAAAATGCACAAGAATAAAACTTAAAGGAAGCACATTCATCATTCGACATCCTTCAGATGAGAGCGAGGTAACAAATTTCAGAAGGCCGCACAAGCAAAGAGGGAGATCTGACGACATGGAGAGACCTGTGGAAACGCTGTTTTCAATGATCCAAAGCATCTTGTCTTGTCCTTTTCACATGCTTCCAATGAATTATGTATCTGCAGTGATTTATGGTGCGCCATGCTCAACCGTCTTCCTCTCCCTCAACGTGGAACCCTACATGGATTTTTCACAGGGAGCCAACTGGGAAAACCAAAATTGCTCAATTTAAGGAAGTAATTAAAACTGTCCGCAATCAATATTTATCTTTAGACGGACCGTGGTGGGGGTTTAGTGTCTCACCATCCCCCCATCCTGCCCCATGTCTAACCCTATGTCCCCCTGCTCCTCTCATTGACAGCTGTTCAGCTCCGTCAAATAAACCAGAAACAGGAGCAAGCTGCTCCCACTCAGGACTAAAATGACATGTGTCGTGAATAATCAAATTACCCTAATATGTGTGCTAGCACAAGTTTAGTTCACTAAGCTTCAGATCAATTTGATCAATGAGGGATAACTTTTCTTTGATTGTGTTTTTAGTGCAATAATTAACCATAATTCTAAAACAGCAAATCCATCATTTCATGACAAACTAACACGTTTAGATATTATGAAACTTTAAAAACTCATGAATAATCAAAAGCTGAGCACTCAGATGCAGTCAGATAATTAGTTTGACATTATCCTCTCACCTGTGCACAAGTGGAAAAGTAGAGCAACGCAGTGCTAGATTGACATAGAAAGAAGAAAACGGATATTAATATGTATATATGATATTTATCCATTTTAAATAAACAGATGGAAGTTATTTGTAACATAATCTTTTTGGTTAACTCTTGATCTTAACCCACCTATTCAGCTTTTATAATTAGAATATAAACAGAAGAATTTACATTTTTCATTACACATTGTAATGTGGTTGTAAGAAAATAAAAAAAAGGTGGAGGATGTTTATTTCAATCCCCATAATGAATGACTAATGATATAGCATTATAGCTTTAATAGTACATGATTACACACGCCCAAATCCTTACAGTGCGTGTTGTACAGCATCTTTTGACCGAATTTTTTTTATGAATTAAAACTACTGGAGACATGCTGGGCGGCTGACAGTTCATTATTTACCATGTAAATTCAAGTCTCACAAAAATGTAGATCTAGGTTTCTTCTGGAGTTTTCAGCTGCATATTGTGGCTTACATCAGTAGAAGGTGTTTGTTCAGTTGACAAGGAGAGTCCAAAAATATTGGGTATAATTATGATTAGTGATTTATTATTAAATGTAATCAATACATATAAAAAGCAAATATATAGCAGATAAATATGCCTATTCCATATTATAAGATTGCTTCACAGGAGTGAAGTTTTAATTGTTGACAAATGCATTTAAAAGTATCATCATGTGCTGAAAATTACTTTTTAGTTTGTCAAAGAACAATTTTTGTGCTTATACTGCAGGGGTTGAAATAACTGTCTTGAAATGTCTTCATCAGTAGACACAAGCTTGGTTTGGATACCAAGGTAGCACAAATTTGAACTGAATTTTGAAAATCTACAAAAGAAAATTCATGAATGTGCGTTTTTTTCCACTACTATTATGTGATTATTGGTTGTTTCGTGAAGATAAACAGTAAATGGCGGTAATTAAAGCATTGCAGAAGAACAAGCAAAATAAGACTGCGTGATTGCCCGTCAAACATTGTAGAGAACAAAATGATGTTTTCGTCTATTGCTGTTTTTTGTCTCTTAAGTGAAAGTCTGTTTCATTGCACTTAGTTGTGTTTTGCTTTAAAAGATAGACCAACTTTTCCTCCTCAGCCAAGCTTACAAAACTTTCTTTTCTCAAGGTATTTTTTTCTGCATTTATGCTCAGGTATTTTGGGACACACAAATTGAAAATGTGCATAAAAACAGGTGGATGGAAACCCTGTACAGACAGAACTAACCTCTACTATGATGAGCTCTACAAAATAGAGGTCAAACCCCACAATAGTCCAATAGATATCACTCACATTAACCTTACTATGATATAGGGTCATAGAAGGAGAACTTCCATCAAAAGAAAGTAACCCGGAGTCCCCAGACTGATATATCACACTTTAATTCAACTGGGAGTATTTACTTGTGATCAATTGAGTGAGGTGAAACAGTCATGTAAAACAGAATAGTGGTGGCATGACAGTTTGGTTACACTGTCTTCAGAGACCTCTTGCTGCAGGCAGAAATCATGTCTCTGTCATTCTATATCATCAATTTTAATTATCCTCACAAGTGCTCATTCTGCTCCAGGCAGCAGTGGGAAAGGCAGAATCTGGGAAAAATTCCTTTAATCTATTTGGGACGTGAAGTGTGAGGTGAGACCTCTGTCTGTCACAACCCCCCCGCTCCAACACCATCTCGCCCCAAAACCACACACACACACACGCTTAATGGGCTTGTGCTTGGATGCACACATGTACAGTTAAAAGGATCAGATGCAAGCACACATCCCACAGAAAGGCACTTCTACTAAGTGTATAAATAAGTCTGTTTATCTGGTTTATCTTCTATTTTTTTTCCTCTTGAATGCTGTTTCTTGTGTTGTTGTAGCACCCCACGAGGAGTCAACCAGTAGGTCAATATAGCAAAGGTCATGCACCTCCTTGCCAATCTCCTGCTGTAACTGAACACCACACACATTTAGTGGTCATTATGACACCCCCAGTTCCTTCTGTCCTCAATAACTTGGCAGGGGTCTCACTGGCCACAGCCACCCCTGCTGAGTTAGACCACCTTCTATCTACCAACAGGTCATGCAGACTGCACAGTTACTGTTTGTTGGTTTTTCTAATTGGGCTGCACTGGGCTGGATTATTGGCTTGATGAGGATGCAGTGACACAGAGTTCTGGTTTGCCAGGGAAGGACTGTTGAGATTATTTTGGTTTAAGATTGTGTGACCTCAAGCACATTAAAATAACATAACATCCATATTGGCCTAATAGCGTACAGCTACTAAAGATACATAAAAATATATATAGTTTTTAACCAATGCTATTGGATCAGTACTCTGTAACAGCTGATACACAAATTTCAGGTATCTGAATCCGTATCAGGAAGGAAAATGGTATTAGTACATCACTAGATATAAATGGTTAATGGTCAGTGGTGTCTATGGCCCAAACATAAATACAGAGTCTTTACCTGTGTAGTGTGACATTGAGCGGAAGTCACTTGCAGTGACAGGATGGAAAAGTTTGACTTTAGTTTGAGAGCCCTTCTGTTCCTTATAGCTTCAGTTTTATGACATAATATTCAACCATCATAGAACAGCGATGGCATTTCTATATATACTGCTGTTGATGCCTTTATTTACTATACAATGTCTGAAGTTCAATCAGACCCTCAGTGATTGGAAATCTGTAGCAGATAAGTGTACAATATGGTTAAATCCAATTGGGGCAAATTGCATGCATTTTTAGGAATCATTAAGTTATTAGCATCACTAGAGGGGGCAGAAAAACACTTGAAAAAATCTCTCTGCTAATTGCAATCAATTTCTCCTTTCAGAGAAACTTCTGACGCCTTCCGGTATTCTGCTCTTCATGGATTTCATTCTAACAACAACAGGAACAGCGTAGTTTGCCACTGAGGATGGATATGATGAAACATATCTGAGGATATACAGATAAATATTTCATCTTAGTGCAAGAGCTATGCAGGTACCGCTCTGCATGTAGCCTCAGCCATAAAGTGCAGGCAGGAATGACCCATAAAAAGACATAATTAATAGAAAATGGGCAGCCTGTGATTGGCAACCGCTGAAAAGTGAAACAGACAGCATGAGGAACTGATAATGAGTTCTGGCATCGGTGAAAAATTCCTCTTGCTCCAGGGTGAAAAAGAAAGGATACTCCCCCTCCATAAAAAGAGAGGATAAAAGAAATAAGTTAGAGAAAATCACTGGGCAGCTTTTATGTTTCACTCTGTCAGCTGAGTGTCAGGGATTTGCTGTCATAAAGATAGTGAAAGCTCAAGAGCTGGTGCTTACCAAGAATTAATCAGTTTAGGGTTTGGTCCTGAACATAAAATGTCAGACATTGCCTCTCAACTCTTGTAGGTGATTTCTTTGAGCCGAACAACACAATAATCCCACTCTCACTTCTATTGAAGGTCAAAGTTGGTCAGTGAGCCAAGAAATACCATATCAGAGCTTCCTTCCTCCTCAATTGCTGCGAGTATAAATTACGGAATTAGTGTATTGATTGCCGACTGTGGCTTCGAGCAATCACTTTTACAGCCATGACAAGATTATTTTATCCTACTTTTCCTGTATTATTATATGTTATGTTTGAGTTATTCTACCAGCATGGGAAGTGACAGCTTGAATTTATTCAATAAAGCGGGGCAGTTAGGGAAGCCAGTGAGGCAAAAAACAGAAGACATGGCATGAAGGAGAGAGACGGTGTTCCCGCCTGCGAGCCTGCCATCCGAAAATAAAGAAAGATATCTGCCCAAATAGAGCACTGATCAATACGTTCATACAAACACAAGCACATCATTTGTTAAGTCTTGGGTGATAACTTCACAGTGATGCACATGGGAAACTGCAGGAGTGAGGAAAACAAGACATCACAAAGTACAGATAATAGAGCTTATGATGATTTGTAATTCTGTACATTAATGGGAAATGCACTGCTGTGTTTGATTTCAGGAAAATACAATGCATCAAAATAGAAAAAAGCTGTGTAATATCACAAATGATACAATTGTCATTACACTAATAAAAATATTTAGTCTAATACTGGAGATAAAACCATTTTGGAGAGAGTTTGGTGTTTTGCCGAATGGGTCCTCGTATTGTTTGTGTTTGTGTTCTAACAGAAGGTATACAAGGACTTGCGTGCACAAGCATGGAAGTGAAGTGATGCACATTTATGCTGCCTTACAGATGACTGTAAATCAGCAGCTGCGGTGGTGATGCACAATTAAAGTTGGTCAGGGAAGATTTCATCATGTTTTTGAGGCCCTAATGATACACACAGATGCTTTTGGTAATAAACACTGATTGTAAACTATTGCGTTTTTCATACAATGATCTCCACAAGACTGTTAAAAAAGTATGTCTAGGAAAAGATCTGAAACTCTTTTAGATTAGAGGATGATTTTTAAGTATTACAAACTGTTTTTAGACTTAATTAATTTCCATGGGTAAGCAAGATTCGGCAATAAACAAGCAATCATACACTGAATTTGTGGTGCACCTGATTCGTCTATAATAATTCCTTTTTTGGGTAATGATTTACTATTCACTGTTGTATCTCTTCCAAATAAGATTGAATAACTTGGATTTGTTTAAAATCTGACTATATAAACCTGAGGCAACTGACTATAAAATGATAGTGTTGGTTGATGCTGAATCGTGCTCACAGTATTAGTTTGTTGAATGCATGCACAAAGGCAAGCACATGGATGACACACTCACATACAGCATGCACAGAACTTGCACAAAAATATGTGGCACACATCAAAACTGTAAACTATTAAAAAACAGATTGTTGCCTTCCATAAAAACAGTAATTTGACGAACTGAAGATTCATGCTCTTTTGTGCTGCAGCAGCTGGTCGGGTGAAAAAGTAATAATAAACGTGTGCTGTGATTGATGTACCTTCCCATTTATAACCTAATTTGTATTGGTTTTCACTTATTCCAAAAGAGCTTTAAAATTATAAAAAGGTAAAGTGAATAAAGGCTTGAATGACAATCAGACAAACAATAGACAGTTAAACAAAGGTATTTTATACCTACAGTATATAGTTTTTTCATTTTTTCTTTATTTAGATTTAAAATATGAAGTGCAAACTATACACCAGGGCCACAACTAACAATTATTTTGTTACTGATTAAACTGCAGATGACTTTAATGATATATCAATCAATTGTTTAGCTTATAGAAAGTCAAAAAATTGTGAAAAGAACTCATCAAAATTTCCCAGAGTCGTCAAATTGCTTCTTTTGTCCAACCGACAGTCCAAAACCCAAAGACTCTTTATTTACTGTCATAAATAACAAAGAAAAGCAGCAAATCCTCACATTTAAGAAGCTAAAACCAGCAAATGTTTGACTTAAACAATTAATCGATTATCAAAATAGACAGCAATTAATCCTCGTTTGATCGACTAAACGATTAATTGACTAATTGTTGCAGTTCTACTTTAAATTATATCCTTGGGATTAAAACAATCATTTTTAGAGTTGCAGTGATCAGAACAGTGAGGAGATTCAGTTTGCTCAATGACTCAGTGACCACTGAGATAAAATCATGACTCTACATTAGTTGTTAATAACCTAAGATGAATATCCAGGAACCAATCTGAAAACCAGCATTGAAAACTGAGACAATGCCTCCGTCTGCACATGACAGACAAGCATCTTCGGTCTGTATTGCATCGAAATGACAGGGCCCAACATGAGTAATCTGACACATCTTGATCACAGCACAGTCCTGATCTTTCTGTCACACTGGGGATTAAAACAGAAACACTGGGCTAACAAGGGTCAGATATGAAATTTCAAGGAAGTGACACATGACAGGACAAACAATTAAGTGTCAGTATGCTGACCTTGGGGCAACACTTTTACACCATGACCCTCTACGCATTAGTCATTCCACCAGCAGCATGAAGGGAGGAAAAGGGGGAGCCTCAGCGCTCTTGTTCATCCAACGCAACAAGCCCAGTGTTGTTCATTGTTTAGTCGTTATGATTAAAAGATGTACAGCGCTATGGAAATTGGCGAGCTTGTGATTTGTCTTTGTCCGATCAGCCTCCTACAGTATTCTGTGCGAGTTGCAGAGGTGCGGCTGAAGGTAGTTGCGGTCTTTATACAACGCGCGCAAGCAGAGATTACACAATATACATATGAACACATGCTTCAGTACATTTCAGAAGTAAAGATATAACATAAATGTGTATGTGATTCCCTCCTTACTGGTTTTGGTGCTATGCTTCACTGTCCAAAGAGTAGATTTTTTTTGTTGTATTTGGACTTCTTTACAGAAGGAGCCTCTATCAATCTTTGGATTTTTCCACTGTGGAAGCTCCACAACCACACCTCAGAAATCAAGGATGTAATTATTCATGCAGAGAGCACAACATGAAGGAGAAAAAGCCATGTTCTGCTGAGTATTGCTTTTAGAGGAGGCAACCAAACAAGCAATGGTGGCGCTGTAATCAGTCAAACCCGACTGCTAATTCTTCAGGTGGTGAAGAGCGCAGCATTTTTACCTCTGAAGTATCAGTGTCCCTTTTTACACCAACTACAGTGCAAGACCTTCTCTTTCAACCCTCTCTATGACCCAGATCTTTTTATACACTTATATAGATTTGAATGTTTCAGATAAAGCAGATATGTAGATGCCTGTTTATAAAAAAAAAGAAAGAAAAACAAACAGCTACTGAGGAATTAGCTGTTGTGGTGGACGACTCAATCTGTGCCTTAGTATAAATGTAAGGCTTATACTTTTATAGCTTTTACAGCTTTTTCTTCCACCTGTTGAACATTTTTTATTATTAAAATGTAAATCTTGAAAAAGACTCCTACTAATAATACAAATATAAAACCTCATTCAAGATAACTTTTCTCAAATATCTGAAAAATGACCAGTACTGCTACTGCCTTGCACAAAAACAAGTATCGGCTAATTAATAATTAATTTCTAAAGGTGTTTTTTAATCATCATAGACATTGGCCAGCATGGTCTCATTTCTCCGTGACAGCTGGTGATGCTTTCCTGTGATTCACGGTAATCCACTTTTTATTATGAAGAAAATACTGGTATTTTTTATACAGCAGGGAATGAATAAATATTGTACGTGGCAGGGACATATGGTCTAAACAGAACAGAAATGACAAGCCAAATGTGCGCGAAAAAACCAGCTCTTACTACTTACTTACTGTACTTTCTGCAACGATTAAACTGTTTTATTAACTTAAGGATGCAGAAGACAAATTAGAAATTGCTGGTATGTTTAATTAAAGCTCCCTTAGTCTATAATTAACCCAAAATCTTATGTTTTCTGTATCTTTCTTTAATTAAATATACAGTGTTGTACTGCTGACAGATTTGAGGATGCAACAAAATCAAATTCAGACTTTTGACAACTCGTAAAGTTTGAACAAAAAAAAAAACAGTGGTTAAAAAATCTGTTAGCAGGCAGAGCAGCAAGCAACATTTACTGGAAATGATACAAAAACCAAGCCACATATATTAACTTTTCCTGTTATAAGGTAACAACATCAATGATTAAGTGTAAGCACTTTGCCTCATACTGTAGTTTACCTGCTTTGATAATGCATACTATTATGTAAATGAACGTGACATGACCCAAATCTGCTCCGTGTAAATTAATGTATTTTACCTTTAAGATAAGATGTTGAACCGTTTGTGTAACATGTTAACAAGAAGGCATAGCTGAGATTTAGTGGCTAAAAAGTGGCATAAATTATAATAAGATGAAGATGCTGTGCAACTCTACTACTAAATGATTTCCATAAAAAGCATTTATATTATTCTATTAGTAATAATAGTATTTTCAAGGTGCAAAACAAATGTCATTACTCATCTGTGGTGAAGCTGGCTGCACCACTGCAGCAACTTGCTCAGTAGTCATAGTTTTGGGTCCGTTAGACCTCAATAATCTCAGCGTTTTCAAACTCACAATGAATCAGTTTAAAATTATATTTTTTATTTCATATTTCCATATTTACTGTTAACTCATCCGTCATGAAAACAGTTATAATTCATGTAATTTGTCTGATTACAGCTTTGTGTGAAGAGGTGAGTTAGGATCTAAGTGTTCATTCCTTTTCTTCAAAAATGTAATTTTGACAGAATAACATAACTTCTTGTTTCACAGGCTGGATGTATTATGATAAACCAGCTGATTCTGGTAAAGAAACATCTATTTCTTCAGCATAATCTGCAGGGCAAAACTTACTAAGAGCAAATAAAGAAAAGACAATACGGCGAAATCCTGACAAATGTAAACCTGAAAAACCATACAAAGAAAGAATACCAGGCTTTGCAAATGAAAACAAACAAAACAAACAAACAAACACAGACAAGTTTAAGAAGCAGATAAGTGGGGTTATGACCGTTACAATATAAAGCGGGGAGGTTGACTGGATGGAAACAGGGGGCTGGGGACACCTTTTTTAAACTACTTCTCCTGCAAACAGCATTATCTTGATTAAAGTTTAATTAAGGATCACATTTGGCTGTGCCTTTCATAGCGATCTACATGAGCAGATTTCCTGGGGCTTAACTCTATCGCTGGGAAAATCCTCCTTTATTACTTTCAACCTGTTGTAAAAGCTGTTGGCACGGAGGGACGGCTGCCTCATTCACTGGCCTTGTTTGCTGCTGGAAAAATCCCGAGTCTCAGGAGATCTCCCCACAGTGGTTCAATTTAATATCTGTCCTATCACTACAAGGCTCGGGCTCATTATTAATGATACTATTCATTAATTTCTTGTTGGGCTGATGTTATTTATTAAAATATTAAAGAAAGCTCCTGAGACACTCTCACGTAATGAGGGATGTGTCCTCCTTCCACAAACCCCCTCCTCCCTCCCCTCCAACCCCCCTCTGCTGGATGGATGGTGGGTGGAATTACCCCACTCGGACGCTGCTAGCCTGCGCACCCTCATTAGTCGTTCTCCAGGGCTGAGTGACACCATAAATCCATTCTACACATCCACCACCGGCAGCCATATACAAACGCACACCGCTTGCCTCGCCCCGTTAATGAGCCATTCCCATGCACAGGGAATTGACTAGTGTCCATCCTCCATAACTGGACAGTATTTTTTGGAAGAGCTAAATTGAAGCCTTGGTATAGATTTAGGGCATTGGAATACAGTTTCACTTCTCATTAATAAACTATCATGTTATAAACTTGAAATTGAACTGATTGGCTGATGTCGGCAGTAGTAAACAGAGGGGTGTTGACTGGTGAGGCAGCATTACTATAACGCCTGTAGACATGATAAGAAAAGAAAGCAATTCTTATCCCTTTTGATTGTTTAATACATGGCAGGAAACTTAAATTGTAGACTAAAGGAGATTTCATTATCTGTAAGCACTCAGTGGCCACCTTTTTAGGGCACATGTGTACACTCTATTGCAATTCAATACAACAGCTCTGACATTAATTCTACTTTAAGTGTGTAAGGTTCAGGTTTTGTCAAAAATGTGTAAATTAAATGATATGTTTATTACTTAGGACAAAGTTAAAAGTGATACTGTACTGGACTGAACATCATACTGAGAGGTGTTTCTAAATTTTTGTCCTCCTTATTTACTTACATGAGGGGAGCAGAACATTACAAACATCTCTAAATATATTCTATGCAGGGTCCAGGCACATGTCTAGGTCCTTAATGCCACTAGGGGGCCCAAACAGAGGAGGAAAAGAACTGCCTTCTTTAAATAACGTTTAACATACATTTTAAGCTATTACAAAAAACGTATCTGGTCTAAAAACTTTTTGTACGTTTGTATATTTATTTACCTTTCATTTTTTAACATACACAATGTTAGCTATGATTTTCTTAAAAGTACATGACAAACCAGTGCATTTGAATACCAAAATATATAAATAGATAAGCTAAAATAGATACCTAACTAAATTAATGAGTATAATAGCAATCATGTGACATTTAAGTAATTTTTTTTGTTTGCCAAATACCAAAATTTGCTCATAGGGAGGTCCCGAAAAGGGTCTACCAAGAGTAATGCTGTCCATTTAATCCGGCCCTGAATATATTGCAGTCCAACCTTGTTGCTCAAACATATATTTTAATGGTAAGACTTTTTAGTAACCATTGTCAATAAATGATACATTCATAGTTAATTAAACTGTGGTTAATAGTTATTTCAAAATACTGTGTGGTTCATCTATGAACATTGTTTGGACGGCCATTACAAAGATGCAACTGATGTTTAGAAACCTTTTCAGTAGTTTGATAAATGGTTCATAGAGCATTTCATTGTTTGTGAACAGTGAAATAACTATTAACTAAGGTTTAATTAATTATACATTTACCATTTATTAATTATGGTTATTATAAAGTGTTGCCAATTCAATTAACACTATCAAAACAGAATGAGAAAGCAAACCCTGATCGTTACAGGCATCATCCTCATAGCAGAGCTGTTGTATTGGATTGCATTAGATTGTACAGGTGCAGCTAATAGAGTGTCCACTGAGTTTATAATACAGCCTAATGATCAAATATTTGGAGAAATAGTAACTACTCTAAGTGCTCGTAAGTACTGAATTAGCATGTTACCAAATGCAGGATTAAAAAAGTACATGATTTTTTTATACGATGCCAGACAACCAATAAAAACAGACTTATATCTCAGACACTACATGAGAAAGTCTGAAGTGAGTGTTTGAAGAGGCTTAAACATTACATCGTATGTTGCTCTGGCATCTTAAATATGTGTATGTTGCCAGTTCCAAACCCCTAGTATTAATGGCTACACGCAAAAACCCAAGAATCCATTAATCATAATAATTAATCTGATCCAATTATATTGCAAAGAATATAACAAATTGCAGGGAAAAATAATGATCTATCACTGCCATGTCACAGGGATATGGGACTAAAGCAGTAATTAGACAGAGGGATTTTAAATAGTACACACCGAGCGAGCAGCTGATGGCTCTACTGTTTGAATCTGATGATGTAATTAGAGACGAAGTTGAACACAGTGTTTTGGGGTTTTTTTTGCTGGTTCAACTAATGAAGGTCTAGCTGGAGGTTTAACCAGCTTTTTAGACACAAGATGTACAAGTAATTAATTTTTTGTGACTGTAAGTGCAAAAATGAAACTGTGTACTTTGTGCAAGAAGTGTGGCTTTTACGTCATTATGTAGGATTCCTGCACAGTGAGGTGAAAGTGATTTTTTGTGCAGAATTTTATGTTTATTTAAATTCAGTACGGGATCGCTGAGAATGGTGATATGTGTGTGGTGTGTGACAGGAAAGCAACAAGAGGCTTCAGACTATGACGACTTTGATCTCAGTGTTGCCACGAGTACAAAGACATCTGGCGCTTATCACGGCTACACAACAAGACCTCATTGATGCCCTGAAACATGTGAAGATGCAATAATTTCCACAGAGCAGGTAAATCCTCATTCTATATGCAGCAAATCTGTTGTTAAAACATCATCTCAGCACATACAGTAATATATGCGCAACATTATCACTTAAGCACAAGTAAGCTATCCCTAATAGAGAACAATAAAATTGGATATGGAAATAAACAGCCAAGAAAACCATAAAGTAAAGAGACTCTCTACAAAAAGCCCTATAGAAATCCTCCTCTGCTCGCTGTTATGGAGTCGTTGGCTTCTCGTGAGTACAGAATTAATCACCTGCCTGCCTTTCTGGTCTCAGCGCGAGGACCGGAGGACAGAGGTAATAAGACAAGCCCTTCAGGGACACACCACCGAGTATAAATATCAGCTGCTGTGCATATGTAAATCACTTGCAGATTTATTTATTTTTTAAATTTCTTCTCAAAGGCTCAAGTGTGCTAATATCAAATAGCAAGCTTTTAGGGAGTGTTTAATGGCTGTTGGTGGGTGGTAGGGAGCGTCTGGAGCGTGCGCCCGTTCATGAGTAATTAAGGGGTGTTTTGCCGAGCATAAATAATGCTGTTTGTATTGGCCCTGTGCAGGAGTGGAGCGCGGATGGAAGAGAGGAAGAGGCTTGGGTGGGGGTGGAGGTGAGGCAGGTGGTGGGGGTTGGTGTCGGACAGACAGGAACAGCAGGGGTTAAACCCCCTCAACGCGCACCTCTCCTCGCTGCTCGGCACCTCTTAACGCAACACGCAGGCATGGAGGGGCTCATTTGTTAGTTCTATACCACTCTGCATTACTTAAAGAAAATTATTGTTCATGAGGATCGCTGTGACGTGGGGAGGATTACAGTGTTTCTTTTCACTAACCTCCCTAATCGTTCTTTGATAAAATAAATGCCATAGCTGGTGCAACAACAGTAATAAGCACTAAAACACTGAAGATGCACAGTTTGTGTGCTAATCTACGAATGTGGCAACATGAGCAACAATATAAAGCGAAAAAGGGACCCTGTGCATATTTTGTTTACTTTATGGTCACTATTTTTCCTTGAGACACACTGTGACTCCGAGTGTGCATTTTAGATTTGAATTTTTAAGGGATTTTCATAAAACCTCTGTCTTTGCCTTTAAGTCTCAAAGGCTTTAGAAAAGGCCTGAGGAGATCAAACAAGGCAAACAATATATAATTTATGCAGCTTGGGGTCCCTCAAGCGAAACAATGAAAATACAAGTTTTGATGATGTTGTGAGGTAGCATCGTCAAACAACCACCATTTCCAATAAAAACCTATGTGACGAGACTCAGGCAGAAATATTCATTGACGAGGGAATGTATGAAGAGCTGCAATGATTAATACATTTCAGTCATTTTTCAAGCAAACAATCGCTGGTTCCAGCTTTTTAAATGTGAGGATCTGCATATTTTCTTTAACATTTCATGATAGTGGCTGAAGAGTCTTTGGGTTTTGCACTGTTTATTGGTAAAAATAAGCAATCTGAAAGCGTCACTTTGGGCTCCAAGAAATTGTTATCAGCATGTTTTACATTTTATACACTAAACCATTCACCGTGAAGATAATCTGCAGATTAATCGATAATGAAAATGATCCTCAGTTGCAGGCCTAAATGTATTAAAGTTGTGTTTAGTCACATTAGCCAACTTCCTTCCTCACTCTCTGACCTATTATCTGACGTTTCCCCAGATGTTGTAGTGACAGATGAACAAAAGAAATGATCCGTTACCTTCTCTAATTTAACATGGTTGGAAACATTTGGGATAATTTAAGTGCACAATTCAACATACTTTGTTGAGTAAAGGTCTAGTTGTTTTAAGAAATTCTAATGTGAAAGTTACATTGTATATCTTTAAATTTCTGCTTAAAGCTATCATTTTGATCCAAAAGTTGCTTCTCGGCCTTTCATGTTGTTGTTTGTTTGTGTTACCAGTGTTCTCATTGCTATTATTTGCTCTGATTACCATACATGTAATACTTTTAAAAGAGCTTTATGAATACTTATGAATAATTATTTTTATCAATATACCTTGGCAGACTATCCGTGCATGTTACTTTCTCTGTGGGTATTAGCTGCACACATCTATTACACCATGTTAACCTAACAGTATTATCAAGAGGCTTTTGTAACAAATCCACCATCCAAAAAATGTAATCTGAACAGTGTGTACTCTTTCACTGGGGTAAGAAATTGAGTTATTTCCTCACACATTAGTAGAGGAGCTGACAGGCCATAGAATGTACTGCACTTGAACACACTAATGGTCAGTGAGTAACCCCTCCTCCTCGACACCACCTCTGCAGACACTAAAGGAGTCGGAGCCATTTATAGATCTTTCCATCCCGTCTCCTCTCACCTACATGTTCACCTGCACTTAAAAATGCTCAGGTATGTGATGCTCTACTTGCCAAATATATCACTCCAAGTGGGGATATCTTCACACAGGAAGAACATAATACCTTGAGATTTAGAATCAAGTTGTTTGAGTTAGTTTTTACTTATAATTACAACAAAATTGGGCTGTATTTTTCACAACATCATGCACATGATATATGTTTCTTGTTAGCATTAACACAGTTAACTAAGCGAGTGCAGTATATTTACCATGAGAGGAATAACAAAGCTCTAGAGGATACAAGTGTACTAAATGGTGCTCTACTTTATGAAACCATGATCCAATATTGCCTCTAACAAAGAGGGAATATATATCCTACCCTCCTCCTCCTCCCCCGCCCAGTTTAAGGTGCCACAAAGGACAACGCTCTTGAAGAGAAACAGACCCACAATATAGGCTTACAAGTTCCTCTGGGTACAATTATATCATATCTCTGTAGTAACAAGTGGCTTAGGTAAAGGGGGACAAGAGGACAACCTCTTGAGTGAAACAATTTAGCTGTCATGAGTGTGTGGCAGGACCCAGTCCTGTTTGGGAGGCAGGCTGATCCCCAGAGTCAGAAGATAATCGTGTCCAGCCCAAAGAACCAATAAATCAATGTGGTTTAACAACCATGTTTCATAGACTGCTGTTTAGCTCTATCAACAAAAAAGAAACATCAGTATGTTCCTTTTGAAACAAGCCAAGGTTATTTTTCACCATGTGACACTCGATAAAGGAGAAGCATTTAATCTGATTATTTCTCTGAACATCTCTCTTTATTGTCGAGCTTTCACGATTAGTTGACTGAGAAAAAATTAGTTGACAACTATTTTGATAATTGATTAACTGTTTAACGGCATTTTTCAAGCAAAAATGTCATTTGTTGGTTTCAAATTCTTAAATGTAAGGACTTCCTGCTTTTCTTTGACATTTATGACAGTAAAAGAAGAGTCTTTGAGTTCCCACTATCACCTCCACGGTCATGCACACAAAAGACTTGTTTATTCATTAGACTTTTAATAAGCGGAGGTATCAGAGCCGACGCATGCTGGGATTGTTTGTGACTCACCAGGAGGTACTGTAAAGCTAACAGGGCCTGGCAGCACCTGTGCCCCCACATTCCAGCTGCCAGCACTGTGCTGCGGGGCCCAGGAGAGGCACATTAGCCGGGGCTGCGGCTGGAACTCCGTTAGCCCGGTCATGCTGGGGAAATGTCAGCCGCGAAACCAGCCAGGCCCACTGAGCCCTGAGCCTGGCTCTGGCGCCCAGCATGAGTCTGACATGATCATGGACGGCGGTTGTGACACATGTAAGCAATGACTCCACACAGCTATCTGATCAGCATTACGCCACTGTCAGAAGGCTCTGACTACAGGAGCGTGATGAGAGCTGTGATAGGGCTCGCTCTCTCATATGGGTCAGAGATGGAGGTGGCTGTCCACCTCCCTGAAAGTGCGACACACTACCTTAACAGTATCGACACTATTTGATGTGCATAAAAACACTCACAGACTCACAATTACATTCTTTCGTTTATTCCCATTAATCAATTTATTTATTTCTCACTTGATGTGTTTATTTTTAATGAACACACAAGTAGGATTTAAAATATACCAGGAGCAAAACAAGCATTATTTGTCATAAGCCCGCGTGTGCATCAACCATCAATCATTGCCATCACAATTGCCACAGTCTGCTGTCAGGGCCTATTACCACTGAATTCATTTCCCTCAATTAATTCAAAATCTAACCCCTTGGCAGCCACCAATGTATGTTTTTTTATATCCATCCACCCACCTATTTGTCAAAATGGACTCAGTGACAGTACAGTAATGCATTCATTATAAAAATGAGAAACAATAGTGCACACATATCATTAATTAACTCAGCATTTAGAAAAAAACAAACAGCAACAGCATTTCTGCATACACTTTGGTCACAACAACATTTCAGAATAGACTCTACTTGGATATATCTAGAATCAACCCATTGTTTAATTTTTTTAGCCCCCTAAAACAGAAACATTTCAGAGAAGAGTGTCTGATAATAATGTTTTTGCCTTTGATTGAACTATTGTTCTATGAAGCTAAAGCCCTCACATGAGATCCCATCAGTAAGAGAAGACAAAGAAATGCCATCAGAGTGTCTTACCGTCTGATCATTTGTCTTATCTAAATCACACACACACACACCACACAAAGACATGAACATAAACAGTGAAACAGAAAGAGCACATAATTAATAAACAGCACAAAGCACAACTATCCTTATCACTGAGGCTACTGTATCCTATTAAACAAGTGTTTTGTCTTGAGGAGGACAAGGAGACTTTCATGCCTAAAATGTAGAGTTTAAATTAATTAAGTGTGAACAAGATTTAACTTCAGGATATCATTTGAAAGTATAATTGCCCATAGGGATTAAAATGAACTCGGTGGGCTGTACTGTCACCCCACTGAGCTCCCCATGTTGGGAAATGTCCAGTTTTAAAGATTAATTTGCATCTTTGAGGAGAAAGTCTTAATCTTAAAGGACGTTAAAAGAAGAAAAGGAAAAAAAGGGAACTTGCTCGCAATCAGATGCCACTTGACTAAAATGTTCACCATGCAGAATCCACGATTACAATTTTTGCTGTGCATTGATTCCAATCGTTTTAGTAGCTGTGCAGGGAGCATTTCAGCGTGCATATTAATTACACAGGGCGCTTTGTCATGTGAGGGTCACAGCAGCCATGCTAGCAAAGCTGGGTCATTTAAACTGGGAGTGCAGCTTTGTGGGCCTGCTGTGCACATCACGGCCTCAGTCAGAAGGCAAAGACCTGCAGAGATAGGTTGCTGGTGTGATTACCAGCTCAGTAATAAATACCAATTTCTCAACGGCACCTGCGGAACTCATGCGACTAAGCAGTTCACAATAGGATTAAAACATGCCTATTAGACTGCGTTTATTACAGATTAGAAATTTAGGACACCCAATTATTCTGACCACTCATAGTCCACCTATCTTTTTTTTCACACCATGAAAACTGTTGGAAAGTTACGCTCATAAAACTTCTCTCGACTTCATGTTGCCCCACTTGTTGCCCTATTCTTCACTTTTGTAACTGTGAAACCTGTTTTCTCAACAAACAGATGTGTGTTGTGTAAGCCAAACTGTTTAATTTGCTTCCCGTGCAGTGCCTTTGCCACAAGTGTTGGTTGACATGAGCTCATGTGACATTTGGGAGGAGGGACGGGCTTGAGTCGTGGCTGGTTAGGCATACAGCAATGACTCAGCTTGCTGATGTGTGGGACATTTCTCACATCTCTCTAGGCAAACCCCTTCACACCAAACAGCTCCAAATAGCTCCTAACAACTCCGAGACCAGAAGAAACGAGATTCTCTTCCCATTTATTTAAGGGGAACACATTCTGAAAATAAAATTTCATGTGTGGGGCTGCACCTAGCGATTATTTTTTTATTGATTAATCTATCGAATATTTTTCCGATTAATCAAACTATTATTTTGTTATTACGTGATTAATATAAACAACACATTTACCCCAAATTTATATTTCAATATTCTATTCAATCATCTTCAATCATCAACAAGCAAATATGACAAAGTGCAGGGTGTTATTCCCCAACAAAAAATAGCCCAGTCTTAACTGGTTATCTGTGGGGACAAAAAGTAACTAGTAGTAGTAGTAGTAACTAGTCACCAGTATGCTTAACCTCCTGTGGCAGAGGCATGACCGGTGATCATAAACAGAGTAGAACGGGTCTATAGCAGGACATGTTATTTAGCATTGATAAATACTACAGAGCGGTTCAGTCTTGTCCCCCAGTTTAAAACACAGCAATGATCTGCCTCATCCTGGTTGTTTACTGTTATTTCTAATCCATCGACATGGACAAACAATCACTAGTAGAACCAGCATGCCAGTAGCATAACAACATACTCGAGCAGCTTCGTCTTTCAGCAAACTGATCAGCAGGGGTTCCTAACACGTCACACACACGGACCATGGAGTGACTCCCACATCACCATGGCACCAATCTGCGGTGTTTCACTGCACCGCAGGATCCAATGTGAATCCAGCAAGGTATTTGATCAAAAATATTGTGATATTTGATTTTATCGACCAGTCCTAGCATTTATGAAGTGCTTTTAAAGAGATTTCAAATCATCGAGATAAGAGATGTGTCGCGATATAGCCTAAAAAAATATTGCAATATCATTTTAGGTCTATATCGCCCACTCCTTTTTCTGTTTCACTGTTGTTATGAGATTATTAGGAGTTGATTAATCATGATAAGCAGTAGATGGCACCAATTTGCCAGTTGGAATATGTTCTACCACTGCAGAAGAGGAGGCTGCAACAAGAAGATGTAATTGAAAGAATGCAGGTGGAACCTCAAATGGTGAAAAACAACAGAGCAATATGACATTCCTGTTTGTTTCATGTGTTAATGTGTGGAGGGTTACATCTGATCTGTTGAGCAAGACTGTCTTAATCTCCCGTTAATTTTAATGTTCAACCTTTTCTATTGCAATATTTTAAAATGCACAGAAAAATAGCTGCAATGCTGTGATTCATATCCAAATCCTGTAATGTGGCACATCGTTATTTTCTTTTTAAGTTAAGGAATGAAATGTCACAGAAATTTTAAAACAGTATAGTGATCTTCACAGGGTTGATTGGTCATGTCATATGATACACAGGTGTTGATTGAGATTATATATTACTGTATGAATAATAACTAGGGGCTCAAAATATACAGCACAAATTGTATTTTTTATATTTTTTATGTGATATTTGCATCAGAAAACCACACCTGCAGCAACTCTGTGTCCTTGAAATAATCACAGGTCATAATTCATCCACACTGTCCTGAACTTTCCTGTGTACTCTCATGTTAATTCCCATAAAGCATTTGTTGTTCAGTGGGAAACATGAATTACGCCCCACTCAGTATGTAGAACTGATATCCAAATCCTGTGATGTGTCCTTTTGAGGCACACCTAACAAGTTTGCTCGTTTCTGATTAGCTCAGCAGAAACTGTGATAGTTTACCTTGATAAATTAGAGGAGGCAAGATTTAATGAACGGAACATGGGGGTCACCTTTGTTTCTTGGGGTGATACAATAAGAAAAAAACAAACAGATTTTTCTTACTGCCACATGCCTCTCCTTAATAATCAGATTTCTCATCCTCCTCGTAATAGAGGGTGCACAGAATCTCATTACCTTCTCTAGCTGAGGGGAGAGAGGCAACACTTCTTCTGTGACTTCCTCTGTAAACCGGGGAGGGGTGGCGGTAGAGAAAGCATGGGACAAGCAGAGTTCTGCTTATTTGCACATACATCGACATCCCCTTACAGATATGTAAATGACTCGGGCGAAACCCAAATGCTAAAGTCTACACCATTAGTTTTCCACTTCATAATCTCCACATGGGGCCGTTAGAGGGATAATGTACCATACAATACATGGTTTACTTTTAATTAATAGGGAAAACGTATTTTGAAAC
This sequence comes from Pagrus major, assembly GCF_040436345.1. Lineage (NCBI taxonomy): Eukaryota > Metazoa > Chordata > Actinopteri > Spariformes > Sparidae > Pagrus > Pagrus major. The sequence goes on from NC_133223.1 coordinate 19,787,356, forward strand.
GAATATTAAATCTAGATTAATGTGGAAAACCTCCCAGCTCTTTGTAAATGTAATACTCTGCTCCTTTCAAAGAAAGACAGGAAAACAGCCAAAGCAGTTCACTTGAGGGTTAAAAAAATATAAAGAAATCTAAATTCAAGAGGCGTGAAATTGTTAAATGGAACAATGGAAGATCACAAGTTTATTTTTTGCCAAAATACCAAGAACGTACGGTCATATGGTCACCAGAGAAGAGATAAAGTCATGCATGGGGAAAAAAAGGGTTCAAATTCTAATTATACATTTTTATACATTGGTTGAGCTGCTGTAAATACTGCTATTACTGGCAAAACAATTAACAGATTAACAGATTAAATAATTGTGAACACATGATAATTGAGTGATTGTGGAAGTTATTTATCAAGGAACAAGACTAAGAGTCTTCAGTCATAACAGCAGGTTTGTGACGCTGTACTAAAGTATAATGCTGCTTTGAGCTTAATGCTAACGTTGGTCGCTAAAGTTAACATACTGATGGTAATCAGTGGCAATGTTTAGCATCTTATTTTAGCTTGGCTTGCCACTTAGTTTTTAAACACAAAGCACAGCTGATATTGATGAGTATTTAATTTGTTTTGTCGGTATTTGGCCAGAAGCTGAAGTATAAGACAAATTAGACCTGATGATGGTGCTACAAGGTAAAAAAACAACAAAGTACTTGTCAATGCTAGATGGTAACTATAGATTTGCGAAACTCTTGCAAGATTTGCGCATGTTGTTTCTCTTTTTCTCTCTTTTTTTTGCATGGTTTTCAAATTAATTATGCTTAATAATGTAACAACACTGTAGTTCAGATCTGGTAAGGTTTAGGCACAAAAACACTTGGTTAGGGTGTGGGAAAGATCGTGGTTTCGGTTATAATGATCATTCTTGCGAGATCTTTTGTGGGTCTGGGGTTACTATGTTTACACGACCAGTCAGGAGGCTTCATCTTCTGGAGAAGATGAATGCCTGTGCTAAATTTCATCGCAATCCATTAAAACAGTTGTTGAGATACTTCAGTCAGAAGCAAAGTGGTGGATCAAAAGACCAACATTGTCATCACTAGATCCATAACGCTAGCATGGCTAAAAATACCAAATATTGACTGGTTCCAGACTCTAAAAAATAGTTGTTGTTTTTTTGCTTTTCTCTCTTTTAAATAATTTTAAAGTGAATAGTTTTATGTTTAAAGTGTTGGTTGAACAATTTGGTAATGTCACATTGAGCTCTTGCAACTTATGACAAGGGCTATTTACTATTTCCACCAGTTTTCACTATTACTTGTACTAAATGATTACTAAATGAATCTTTTGTAAAGAAAATATCAGTTAATCTATAATGAAAATAATCATCAATGACAGCCCTAGTTGGTTTAACATCCTACTGTTAAAAACAAATGAAAAAGACCAGAATCTTAATGTTTCCAACAGTACATCTCTCTCAGTGGTGCTCAGAAATATATAGTATCTCATAATACAACACATAGCAATCATCATTGTCATTTTCCCCCAAACTCTAACTTTAATGCTAAGATATTTAAGAACAGAAATGCCCATACAGTACCTCCATTCTAAAATGATACTGCCAAAGGCCCTGCAGTGATTGCAGAGGTTTGGTCTGTCAGTCTTCTTCTGTGGTTTTAAAAAACATCTTTTTGATCTCCTTTGATCATCCCTCCATCTGACAGACCACAAAGTACAAGCAAAAAGGACAGCTCCTCCACCACCCAAAGTGGCACAGTACAGTATTACCCTCTGCATTGCTCTGTTCTCTCCAAATGCCAGACTTTATTGCCAGGTTGAGCCCTAGTTACACCAATCTGCACTTCATATATCCTGTTCCCACGTCCTTTGTCATAAATCCATCTTTCAAACATCACAAACTCCCTTGATCAATACACTGCTCCATTCCTCCTTTAACTTACAAGCATACATGTCGGCCAAGCCTTACAGCTGAAGGGGCGTTTGTTTATATATTTGTCACTGATGGTGCTTCTTGTACACTGTACAAGTGGCTCTTCTTTTATGAGCACATGGAGTGTTCCCACTCCCCTAAGCAGGAGGTGACAAAGCATTTAGCAGCTCCTCTCCAGTAAGTGAGACATTTGGCTTCAGTTTGCATTAAGCACAACAATTAATGCATGTTAATTCTTAATTATGCTAATTTCATTTGAAACTGGCTGTGAGGTTCTAACAGGGTGGCTGGGTGAGAGAGGATACGTTGACGACATGGGGTTGTTGTTGTCTCTGGTAATGCTCCTAGCACATTCACATGTCCTCTGGTGTTAGGGACCCTTAATGAGGATGGAAGTTCAAACATGACATGCTCTCGCCTCATAAAAATAATTGGGCTGTTTTTTTAGCTGTCAAAAAAGATCGGAAAACAATGTAATTCATTTGCATGCATCCCTACCAAAATTTACAAGAGCGCTTTAAGACATAATGACTGTGTTTTAAAACAAAACAGTGCTGCAACCAGGACACTCTGAAGGTCTTTCAACACTCGTTTTTTTTACAAAATGTAAAACAATAAACTTCTCAGTGAAAAATGTAATTTTAAGAATGAAAAAAAAATCAGTATACCTCAATAACTTTAATACCGTTAGAAATATGATAAAATTATTCTAACTTGACATGTGCATTAAAGGGTATTTTACTGTTTTGATGGCTGAGGGTTTAAGTTGGCGATGAAACTGTACTCTGCTTTTAGGATTTTAGTTTTTCCATCTATATGGAAACCAAAACAGGACACCAAAGAGTCACATTAAACAACAAGTAGTAAAAATTGTATCTGTATCTGCTGGTTCATACACTTCAATCTCAGTGTCATCTGGCTTAATTTTGCCCTGGAAATCTTTATTTTTGGAGTTCAGTCCTGTGTCCAGTCACAGCTCCATACTCAACATCATAATTCCCCTGAGGAACATAGCAAAGCGATCTGTCTGGTGGGTAATGTACTGTACACATGTGCTTTAATGAGATACAATTAAATCAAACCAAATTGTGTGGACAACTTAGTGTATCTAATTTTCTACGATTTTTGCTGGAAGCACTTTAAAGCAAATTTTAATAAAAGTTTGATGTTTGTGTCAGAAAAAATCTCCTGTTTCTTTAAAGTGTGCCATCTTATTAGCGTAATTCCCCAACTGAGAAACCTGCAAAATGTGCACTTTTGATTTTACAGTTCCATAAAATGTCTCTAATTCTCTTGTGCTTAGGGTATTCAAGGAAAATGAACAAGACATGCCTCGCAATGTTAAAGACTGTGGCAGTCGGAATATTTCACCTGACATGAGCTGTGCAAGTCGCATGGCACAACCAACCACAACTGGGCCATTAAATATATGTAAATGAAGAGAAACACAAGAGAGCCGGGTATAATAGCACGCACAAGGGAGAGATGGATCCTGGGTAGTGATTAATTTATTTGATGATGCCTCTAGTGAGGAATTTTAGGTCACAAATGAAGTGACAGGATGACAAATTACCATTTTAAGGAATTTACTGGGAATCATTAATGAACAATTGTAAGGTAGTTTACAGCAGGCAGGGAAGATGGAATTAATGTAGATCTCTTTCCTTATCTGAGATACATTATTTTATTCTTTTTTACCACATCCTTTCAGGAGTGTCTTATAAATATTATATGAAATGCATCTAGACTTTCTTACTGAATAGCACATTTATTTTGCATAGAAAGGGGGACGATTAAATAACTGATAACTTATAAATAAGGAGCGGTTGTCTGCTTACTTGTCTGGATAAACCCAGCTATAGTTGCACATTTAAGTTTCTTGACTAAAATGGCACTCATTTTCTACTGCTCCGAGAAGTGTAGCTATCAAGCCACATAGACTTAACAAAGTGATTAAGGATGCTCTGTGTATCATTCTGTTTCTAACTAGTTAAAAATAATTCTGATTCCACTGTAGATCAACACCTATAATGATGCTTAATCATTTCAAGCACATGTCTAATTAATCAAAGGATTATGCAGAGTGATGTAAAGCCTGGCAGATTCCTTATAGGACAAAATATACAGACTGCTTCTGGCATCTTTTAAACAATTTGGCTTTGTCACTGACAAAATAAATCAATTCATTAATTAAAATTAAGTTCATGTGTATCATAGTTTATTTAAGTGTTAAAGGAGACAGATGCTCTTTCAAGAGTCGCTGTCAAGCTTGTCTGTCCTGTTCACTTTGCTGCCTTTAAATGGCTTTTAAAAGCCAGTGGTAAAAGAGAGCTGAGATGACAGGAGGAATCTTCACTGCGTGTATTAATTCGACAGATTCCTTGATTCCCCTCCTGGGCCCCTTTGGAGGACCCAATGCTTCAGCGACTTGATGGTGCATTACAGTAGGTGTGACAAATATCTTTGGTTTAGAAGTGCGAGTGCTGTGTTGGTTCACAGATGACATGTCACGGGGATGTCTAAAAACACTCATAATTGCACTTTCCAAAAGGGAAGCATATCCCCATTTGGTCAGTGCTGCAATGATCTGTCCCTGAGAGGAAGCTACTCTGTGTCTAATAATGTTATTTGTTGTGGTATCATAATAGAGGAATACATTTCACTTTGATTTGAAAAATTCAAATTGAGTGTTGCTTCTGAAAAAGCTGCTTTTTAGAGACACAAAAAGCAGTTGAAAATGTTAAATGTTGCATCTTAAAACTGCGACTTGTCTACTTTACAACATCTATAAATCAAAGTTTCCACAACAATGTGGACTGTTTAGCAGCTCAAATAAATAAATGAAAAATTAAATCAAAATGAAAAAAATATTTATTTTTGGTAAGAAATCAGTATATCACTGGTGTTTGTTTTGACTTGTCAAAGTACTAAATACTAAACTCAAGTTGTGTTTATTTTAATGCAGTCATAGCGACCTTTGTGTATTCCAGGGTAACGTAAATCTTCTGACTGAGAGATCTGTACTGTAATTTGATTGGTTCAATATTTATATAGGAAAGCTCTAGAAATAATCTGTAATTGTTGGTTATAGCATCTGTGAGTTGAGCGCATCCTACTACTCCGTGACTTCCTACGCTACTCTATAGCTACACTATACCGTACTGCACTCTGCGCTGTTATCCGCACTGCGCTCCGTACGCTACAACATACACTAGTCTGTACGGTACGCAACTCCATGCACAACTCCATCCGATACTCTGTACAACACCATATGCTACACCAAACAGTACTTTGTACATTACTCTGTTCTCTACACCGTATACTACTCCATACTCTGCATGTTACAGTACTTTGTATCTTACTACGGATCTTACTTCGTATCTTACTTCGTATCTTACTCCATATCTTACTCCGTATATTACCACGTATCTTACTCCGTATCTTACTACGTATCTCACTCCGTACAATACTTGGTGTTGTGTATTGTGGACCACTCATTGCTGTGTTATTTGCCATCACTGTATCTGGACCCACAAAAGAGAGACAGCAAACACTATGTAGGGCTATCTCCCTGCAGGGTTTAAATCTCTATATGAAACAATATCAATAACAAATTGCCTGACAGCTCTGTTCTACATAACATCTCCTTGACACACTACTCTTTATTTATGCCACAGTACAAAGAACTAGTGCACCAATATTCCTTTTCTCTGTCCCAGTTTGCATTAAATCAAATATCACAGAGGGGCGACTTGGTGTTTCTACGATAGATCGGGGTTACTTTGCTCACAAGTTTCATCTAGATTAATTACATGAATGATTACTTTGCTCAGAAAAGCAACATAAGTCTGGCAGTAACACAACAGCCTATCACAACTCACTGGTGCAGACACAGCCTATTTTTGCTCACTACGCAAGTATTGCATTAGAGGGAAACGTGGAAATTGGATGCTGAAATTGAAAAGTCTTTGAAGAGCTAGCTCTGCAGAAGAATGAGCCATTTCTCTTGTTCTCTTTTAACAGCTCAAAAATAAAAACTGATTTATTGATTATCTAATAGGGTGGTTTATCATTTGTCAAGAAGTTTGTTGAAATTGTTATAGAAATTTAATTTGAATAATTCAATTTTGAGAGCAAGCCTGCATGTTTTGAGCTGAGAGGTCATCAATTTACAGTTGTACTTGATTGTGGTTATTCAGCTGACAAAGGCTTTTAAAAAACAATCTGTTATAACTATTTTAACTTCAGGCACAAGACAGTCTACAGATACAGAAAGATCACAAATAGACAGTTGGATAGAGACAGGAAGACATATATAGTAGATATGAAATCCATATCTCCAATGCAAATCCTTGTCTTTTATTGTTTAACCAGACAGACATGGATAGTCTACCTCTGCATAACCTCTGACCAACTTGCTTTGGTGTCACAACTGAATGCATGACTGACCTGGGTAATGTTCACACTCTGCATTGGTTACACATTGCATGTACCATGAAAGTGACTATGAGCTTCTTTCCAGATTGTGCCCAATTTCATGGTGCTATACACACACAGCATCAGTTGATCACACTGATTTGCTGTATACAGAGTGTCTTCTATACTTATAAGAGACTGTCAATAGCATGCCTTACCATGGATAGTAATGCAAACATTAACAGAGCAGTTTGCATGTGTATATTGATACAGAGAATTCTGTAAGTAGGACCTAAAACAATAATAAATAAAGATAAGAGTAAAGCATCATTTATCACATGTATCTGCTGTTTGTTTAAACAGACAGTATACAATATCTGCCACTAGGGGTCTTTGAATCAAAACAGTGAAAACAAAAGGTGTAGATTGGTAACCTCAAGTAGTTTGGCAAAGAGCAACGTAATATACTAAAGTTTTAGACTTCCTCACATACACTGCCCAGACATTAAGCAAAGTCACACAGTCTAATATCTCGTTTGGACTACCTTTAGCTTTGATTACGGCACGCATTCGCCATGGCATCATTTTGATAAGATTATGCAATGTCGCAACATTTATTTCCGTCCAGAGTTGTATTCATTTTTCATCAAGAAAAATCAATCTTGTATTGATAATAGGAGAGTCCGGGCGCTGCATAAAGTCTTCTCCAGCACATCCCAAAGATTCTCAATGAGGTTGAGGTCTGGACTCTGTGGTGGCCATCCATGTGTGAAAATGATATCTTATGCTCCCTGAACCACTCTTTCACGATTTGAGCCTGATGAATCGTGGCATTGTCATCTTGGAATATGCCCGTGCCATCAGGGAAGAAAAAGTCCATTGATGGAAAAACCTGGTCATTCAGTATATTCAGGTAGTCAGCTGACCTCATTTTTTGGGCACATAACATTGCTGAACCTCGACCTGACCAACTGAAGCAACCCCAGATCATAACACTGCCCCCACAGCCTTGTGTGATAGGCATTAGGTATGATGGGTGCATCACTTCAACTGCCTTTCTTCTTACCCTTCTTACCTCTGGAACAGGGTAAATCTGGACTCGTCAGAACACATGACCTTTTTCCATTGCTCCAGAGTCTAATCTTCATGCTCCCTAGGAAATTGAAGCCTTTTTTTTCAATTACCCTCATTGATAAGTGGTTTTCTTAAGGCTACACAGTTGTTTAGTCCCAATCCCTTGAGTTCTCTTCGCATTGTGCGTGTGAAAATGCTCTTACTTTCACTATTTAACATAGCCTTGAGTTCTACTATTGATTTTTTACCATTTGATTTCACCAAATGTTTATGTGATCTCCGATCACGATCATTCAAATTTTTTTTCCAACCACATTTCTTCCTCGAAGATGATGGTTCACAACTATCCTTCCAGGTTTTATGTGTTGGACAATTCTTAACCCAATTTTAGTTTCAGCAATCACCTTAGTTGTTTTCTTTACTTGATGTAGGCCAATAATTTGACCCTTCTGAAACAGAGTAATATCTTTTCCACGACAACAGGATATGTCTTCCAACATGGTTGTTTTTAGACATGAGAAGCTACTAGCTGCATCAGTTAGGGTTAAATATCTTGTTGCCAGCTGAAACATATTAATCACTGCAGTAAGTATCCAATGGAAGGCTTTAGTTAAATTCAGGTGGTGACTTTGTTTTGGCCAGACAGTGTATATTGATATAAAATTATTATCATGATATGAGACTTTATCGTCTTAGATTTTGGATTTTTTTTATATCTTGATATGGTATAAGTCTTCAGTCTTTCTCTGGTTTTAAAGGCTGTATTACAGTAAAGTGATGTACATTTCTGAACTTACCAGACTGTTATATTGTTTCTAAACTTGTCTTTACCCACTTAGTCATTGTTGTCATGGTCCACTTCCTCCCTCTGTCTGTTTTCCCACCCTTTTTCTGTGTACACCTGTATCTCATTAGTTAATCACCCCCTGTGTATTTAGTCCTGTGTTTTCCCCTCACTCTTCTTGGTTCCTCTTGTTGCCCGGTCCTGTCTTCCCATCGTGTTTACTTTCATTTGCTTCCTGATACCTCATGTTATTCTGGTTTGTACTTTGTTAGTTGCTCTTGGATTACTCCTGTTTTGTTATCTGCCTTTTGCTGCTCGTATTTTGGATTTGGAGTTTTTGGACCTCAGCTTTCATTACAGCTCGCTTTCAGTTTTCAACCTGCCTGCCTCAAGTGTCTTCATTTCTTTGTATTAAACCTGATAATTACATCCATTACTGATAATTATCTATCAAAAACCTCATTGTGTTAATATCTTATATAACCAATAGTCATCTCTACAATATAGTTGCAGATATTGAGGTATTTGGTCAAAAATAGTTATATTTGATTTTCTCGCACTTCTGAAGAGATTTCTAAATATTGAGAAATATATTGTGCATCAAATAAAAATATTGCAATATTATATTGAGGGCATATCACCCAGCCCTACTCATATGTATCATCTGATGTTTCCCTGAATTTTTAGCGGCTGGCAAAAAAAATACTGATTTCTCTGTTTGAACATTGTTTCAGTCCAAAACTTAACAAAATACATAACAAAATTCTAGTTGTTTTTGACTTTTTAATGTGCAAATGTTGCATATTATACCTTAAACGCTGTGACCACCTGTACATATTTAATGAGAAACTGAAAACCTACCGATATCATCTCTTCCGCTGATACAAAAAAAGTTGCTATTCCCTCTCTTCCCTCCTCTCCTGCTCTTGGCCTTTGTGGCGAGAATAATAAGCTGAGTGCAAGTGATGTGTGTGGTTGTGGTTTGATTAACCTCTGCTCCAAGCTGTTGCTCCACACAATATCATTGCCTATTGACCTGCAGGTGCTCAGAGGTAGGGCCGCTGCAAAGGTCTGGAGATGTGGGACTAGCAGTGGTAACAGGCCCTGGCCTAATTGTCTGTTCTTTGTAAGCTGAAGTTATTGGCAGCTGCCACTGTCTCAACCGTCCTAGCTCCGGCAAGACGAACCAGGGCCTGCTAATTGCAATGGCCTTTTCATCATCTCAAATCAAACACTTTCATACAAGCCAACAGAGGCAGCATCCTCTCAGGCCATTAGCGGAGAACTGTAAGTATAGCCCTGAGCTCAGAGCTGGACAGGCGCATCACCACCACCACTCCCAGGATGTTACGCACTGTCCCTCACTAGCTATGGGAGTATATAGCACACAGCCACATTGACCTCCTCTCTTTCCTTACCTGAATGCCATAACCCGATTTTACCAGTCATTTAAGAGGCTGGTTGGCAGGAGAGCAGATAGCAGCTCAGATGGCGGGTGTAAGTGGGGGTGTGATGGTGGTGTTCAACGGTGCTGGATTGTAAGGGAGGGCAACTGGTCCTCCTGACAAGAGATCAATACTGTCCTCAGAGTGGCTGGAGTCAAGCTGCTGGGTCTGACAGGGGGCCGTGTGGCGTAATTGGATCAGGGGGCGCAGCAAGTCGCCTGCCCACCCCCCTTCAGCACTGTCACAGCTGTCACATGTCATCCCCCTGCACTGCTGTCACCCCAGGAGGCTAGTGGTTCTCTCCCTCTCCCCTTCCCCTTGCACCCATGCAAATGTCCACTTAGCAGATGAATGCCGCCGATATTAGGCACATTCTTCATGCCTTTATGCAAAAGTAAAATCTATGTCATTTGAGAATTTCATGGAAATAAAGTCACCATTTACTCCGAGCCGAAAGAGTGAAACCGCCTGTAAAAAGCGAAAATGGTTTGGTTCAGCTTATTAAAAATGGAAAGAAAATAAGGCTTTGGAAAAACAAACAATGAGGGAGTTGAGGATTAGAGGAAATAAGAAGAAAAGCAGAAGAAAAAAAACTTTATAGACATCATACAGTAATGAAAAATCTCTCACCTCTATATTACCTCATATAACTCACCAGCAACACTTAATCCAAAACTATTGATTGACTGATGTGTAAGCTTGCAGACTGTCTGTAAATTGAACCGTGCATTGTGAGGTGTCTGTTGTGTTCCAATAAATACCGTAGCACTGTTGTCAGATACAACTTAAGTTTATAGAAATGGACAAAAAAAGATGTCCAGCATCTTAATTATCTTAAAATGAACTGCATGATCACTTTAATCTGTCATTTTTCAGCACAGCACAAGGGAGATGATGATCGATTTCAATAGGGAAGACTGTGTGCTGTAAAAAGACAATAATGGAGATAATGATTGTCTGCTGTTAATCTAGCCAGTGTGGATTTCCAACGGAAAGCACTCTAAAAGCAGTGCTCTATTCAATTCCTGGTGGAAACTGAGACTGTTTTGTCCAGCATGACTAAAACGCTTCCCAAATCTAACTGTTTGAAAGCCTCAGTAATTGTTACCATTTCATCAAAAAACAGCCTGAGCGTATTTGGAATAATCACACATCATGTGACAGACGCGGATATTCTCCGACTGCAGACATCACAGAGCTGGGCGGATTAAAGACTGGTTAAACATTAAACAGGAATCCATATGTAAATTTACAGCGCTAATTAGGAGATGCTGTCTGTGATGTTATCCTCCAAGAGACTCTCTGCCCTCAATTTTCACACACTTAATCAAATTAAAAGCTTAGGAGCAGCATGATTATCGGATTATCACTGATACATGTACAATTCCTTTTAGTTTGGGCAAATAATGGGTGGATTCTGTTCAATCTAACTCACTGTTGTTTGTTTTAGATGTCTATGGTTTGGAAGAAAAAAGAAAAATCACTTGTGTCATACTGAATTTATCTTATTTTATGTTTCATTTTCAGTTAATATGGCTTGATGTTCTAAATGTGTACAAAAGCTTTATTTTATTTTTTTTTTACATTTCTGTCTCTTGTCATGAGAGGGTTTGATGTAGACATCTGTTATGGCATAGTTCAGATGGCCCCTCTTTGATCATGAGGCCTGAAGACTTGAGGACCTCGGGGCTGGCAGGGGCTTTTCACACAGGCAGAACACATTTCACATGTGTACTCGCACACGCACGCACCGCAAGGGTTAATACACTAAAAGAACATGCACAAGTGAACTCACATAAACAAGGGGTGAAGCTGAATCACTGTTTCACTGATCTATGACAGCAAAGACTCCTTGTGGGACTGCACGTTCACCTTGGCAGTCTCAACGGTTCAGCAGCCCCAAGGATGTGGTTAACAAATCGGGAGTGAGCTCGCCAACTTCAGGGCGGTCGCAGGCTTGTGCTAAGTGATCTGTATTCCCTGTGAATCTGCTGTTCCTTAACCCTGTGAAATTAAGAACACTTCCTGAAACTCACCCCCCAGACCTCTCACATAATACAGAAATTCAAAAAGCTCCATGCATCAGTGTCCTTGTGTAATGTAAGAGGAGAAAAAAACAGCCACAGCAGAGCCAGGAATTTCCTTCCTTAGACATTATTGGAAAATACTTATAGCTATCCACATAATAACTCCCTCATACTGTGCCACAATATGCACACAAGATGGCTTTTTAATTCATGTTTTTTTTTCTGCCTTCTGTCTCTCAATTTTTGCAGGCTTTTCTCCACAGTAGGAATTCCACAAGCCCATACCCAAGTTTTGTCAAAGTGTTTTGTAGACATAATTTACCAGATACCACCTGCTGTAAGACAGTTAACAGCAAAAAGAACAAGGCTCTCCGAGTATCGAGGAAAGTAAAGATTGGCAGGTGAAAGTGAGGCTTACAGGCTGACCTACACACAAGACCTCTTCATCCGTGACTCATAATCACTACTCTGGGGGAGTCACATGGTCTGCTAAAAGGCAGCCAAAGCCATTATGGGGGTGCTTAAAACTCCACTTAAAGATCACTTTATAGGCTATTACTTTAACTGTGGTTAGGTATTTACATGACACCTCCAGCAGCTTTTTGGTTTGGTAATACATTTGCTTGTGAGTAGAGCATCTTATGTGACTGTTACTGTGACAAAAGTAGTCAACATCCAGGCAAGCCCTATATAAAAGGTGCAGTGTATTTCTGCTCATCTGATGAAGATCCCTATGTAGTACTAAAGGACAGCACAAGAAAAGGCCACATATTCAACAAAGCACATTTATAATATCATCGTATGCATTGTAACAAAAACATTATTTACAGAGGCTAAAATGCTTCATATTTCTTAATTTCTTGGGAGGACATTTGTATGATGGCATGAAATGCTGCTGCTGTTACATTGTGTATTACATGACCAGGGCTTTGTCCCCCAGCAGGGTAAGCTTGGATCAGTGGAGACAGGCCCTACCCTGGGGTCAGCCACGATCGCGCGACCACACCATTCTGACATGACGTGTAGCCAGGGCGATGGTGTGTAAATAAAGGGAGAGAATTGCGAATCTTGTCATGGCTGCAGCGAACAGAGCAGCTCAAGCAAAGATGGTTGCCCGCAAACCTGACTGGGAGCTGGTTCGTGGGCTCTGTGTGGAGGTGGCTGGCTGGCTGGCTGGCTGGGGAGGAGAATGACTACCATCACTACATCCCCTCTCACAGCCTCCCTCTGGCCTGACAGCTCAGGAGCAATTCACCCGGCTGCTCACTGCTGACATATGACTTAATCAACCATATATGCACTAATGAATGGCCATATGAAAACAATTAAAGCTATCAGAGTGGCCGTGGCAGGTATTCTGCTGTTAACAATTCAAGTTTTTTCTCAGCTGCTTAATCATATCTGGGAAAGTACGATTACATACACATGCAGTAGATGACTCCGGTCGCTGACAACTTCCAATTACAACTTTCATTTTTCTCCTGCCACTTTAAATGTATGCGAGATAATCATGCTAAATAAAAGGCCATTATCAGCCATTTTCTGACAATTAAGCTACAGATGGATCAAGATTATTATTTTACTTCAATATTTCAATATCCTGCTCTGTGTGAACCCCATGCATTGTGCAAATGTCTCCTCAACAAAGGATTACAATCAATTAAACATTTATGGAAATGGCATTGCTTCCTGTAACGCCAGGCTATTTCCCTTGACATTTTGCACCTATTATATTTTCAGACATTTGATGATGTTCCTGACTCAGACTTGGACATTTTGATAAACACTGACATGGACATGATGGACAAGGTAACCTAAGCATGTCTTTATCTGAGACAACATCTTGTGTTTCCCCACAGTTGGATGATTACAATAATCACAGGCTGTTGAAAGAATAATTACAATCATTACCTACCTAGTTTTGAGAAGGGTAAGCATTGTTTATGACTTTGGGTTGAACATTTTATAGTCCAACTTATGGTGAGCCAAAAGGATTTTTTTCTTTTTACAGATAAACAATCTGATCTTTAATTTGAGGTATGTACCCTAAATACAAACATGAATTGAAGCAAAGAGAAGTTAAATGAATGTTATCTTCTACTGTAAAATGCTTAAGATAGATGATTACTTTTTATTTCACACATTTCCACTGAACTTTTGTCAGCCAGGCTTTCAACTTGCGCCTTGAAATATGCAAACACAGTAAGCAAGAATTGTGAATTTGTGTAGGGAAAGTGCCCATAGGTTGAAGTGAAGATTCATATCCTCTGCTTATCATTCATATCTGTGTTTATGCATAATACCATCTCACATTATATGACTCAGTTTAATCAACAGGATTTACGTGAACCTTTTCTGACAGAGTTTGTCTAATATGAGTGAGGGCATGGGGAGAGGCTGTCAATGTTTGCCAGTGGGTTTGCTCATGGATGAGACTGTGATGAACATCTCATCGCTCTGTAAGCACCTGATTTTCATTCACAGTAAAAAAGCATCTCAAGTGCCTCTCAAAGCTTTAAAATTCTTGAATATTTTACAAAAAGTTAATTTTGACACATTTAACACACAGTGTTTGTAAAGCTTGCAAACTGTACAACAAAAAATTATGAATTGGTTAACACTTTCTATGAAGCCCACATCTATTTTGCAATTAAACACATTATGAACATACTTATAATGTGTTATAATGCGCCTATAGCGCTGTATAATCATAATTATAAGAACTCATGAATATTCATAACACAATATATCATAAATATATTTATAATTATTACACCAATGTCTATAATGTCTATATAAGATTAACCTGATTTAACACTACTTTTTCTAAAATCAGAGTAGTCCAGTCATTGTAGATCCAGACCAATTTGTGACCAGTGCACTGAAACATTAAACTAACTGGGAATTTCTAAATTATAAATGATCCCAAGCATCTTTTTCTGCATTATTTTCTCTAAAATCAAGAGTTTTCATATCGGTCCATATCAGGCAATATATACGCTGATACCAATACATATGCGAAAGGCCATTATCTACGGAAGCCCTAGAGGGCCATGCATTCATACATTTTATTTCCTCCGTTTTCCCGTGATAACGAGTTCATTTCATTTGTTTTCTCAAGATCTCGAGTTATTATCTCAAAATAACAACTGCCGTTTTCCCAAGATAACGGGATAATTTCTCGAGATCTCGAGATAACGAAACTTTGTTTTCCCGAGATAACGATATAATTAATTCAAGATCTCGAGATAATGACTGTGATATGATAGGCCTGAGATTATGGAGACGCCCGGGACCTCGTAGCTGGTCAGCTATGTAGTTAACAAAGACATCAGGCTCACTTAGATTGTGCCGCTGATATAGCTGAAGCCTTGCTAACCGTCTTTTTAGATTACGCACACTAATGTGTATATTATCTGTAATAGCAAGGCATAATGCTATTTCAGCCTGTGTCAGGCCTTGATTGAAAAGATATGGGACGCGGTGATCGATATGCTCCTGCTCCTCAGACATTGCTACACTGAATGATGTTTCCTGCAATTATTTAATATACTACACTATCGTTTTGTTTTCTCAAGATTGTTATCTCGGGAAAACAAAGTTTCGTTATCTCGAGATCTCTAGAAAATTATCCTGTTATCTCGGGAAAACAAAGTTTCGTTATCTCGAGATCTCGAAAAAATTATCCCGTTATCTCGGGAAAAACGGCAGTTGTTATTTCGAGATAATAGCTCGAGATCTCGAGAAAACAAATGAAATTAACTCGTTATCATGGGAAAACGGAGGAAATAAAATGTATGAATGCATGGCCCTCTAGGGCTTCCATAATTATCAGCCGATAACATATAATACATAATAGCCAACCGATATATAGGTTGGACTCTTATTCACTGTATGTTAGTACATGTTAAAAAAAATATTTTAAAGCATTCTTTGGCCTGTTCTTGCATTGACTTAATCTTGTGTTTTTGTACAATTTCATATCTGCCTATACCTCAGAAAAATATTTACTTTACTTAAAGCACCAAATGGCCACTTACAGTAACTTATAATCACATCATTATGCATTAAAATTGTGATTCTAATGTGTTTTAAAATTAGTATAATGTATTACAACATGAAAAAAATACTATGAAAATAGTAGTGACACGCAATTTTGAAGACTTGTACTTACTCATAAATGTTTTATAATATGTGATTGCCGTTATAAAGCATTGTGAATATTTCTGATTTCTTATAACTATAGGCACATTATAACACATGATACATATGTTTTATATCATTATTGACAATGCCGTCATAACGACTTAAGATCATTGTTATAAAGCATTATGCATATTCATAAGTGCATATAACTATGATTATTCAGCACTATAGCTGCATTATAACGCATTATAAGTATCCTTGTAGTAATGCATTATAGACATGGCCATCACAATGAATTATGATTATTGTTATAAAGCCTTAAGGGATATACTCTAGTGGTTAAGTATATCCATAATGTGGTTCTATGATGCCTTGTTTATAAAGTATTACAATGCATTATAGACAGGGGCATCATAGAAAGTGCTACCATGAATTGTATATATATATATTTTGCCTGTCATCTACAGTAGCAGCAGTCTTTTGGGGAGTACTCTGATGTATTCATTCTACTACTCTGTTCAACAACACATTTTTCAAGAAAAAACCTTGAAGTGTTGCTTGCTTGCATTTGTACATCAACAAAAGGGTCTATAATTCATGTTGTTACTCAGAAAAGGAGGGTTAGGATAAACAGCATGGTTCATTCCATCATAATCCTTCATTCAACTGGCATATAATGGGAATTTCAACAGTCATAGCAGATTAACCTTGCGTGTGCTTTCTATAGGCCCCTCTTTGATACATTTACATGCATCCTGACCAAAACTCTGTTGGTGAATTATTTCATTTCCATTTTTTTTCTCACCAGCTTGACCTTCCTCCTGCAAAACAATCACAACTGTTATGTTGGAATATTTAGTCATAGTGATTATATAAATAATAAATCCCTTGAGGTAGGAATATTCTCAGTGGACCTGTTTAGTAATACACTGCATAGTACAGGATTCAGATCCAGAGTGTTCACAACTGGAAGGTCATATTAAGTAACACAAAATAAGAGAAGTGGGTATTTCCATGGTAATGGAATGTGAAATCCCTGTTGCAGTGGGTTAGTGTGAAAATGTCACAAATTCAGTCCTGGTGAAGTCCACCTCAAAACAGAATTAATATACATTTTATAGATTTCAGGGTTTCTGCGATGGAGCAGTTCACATGGCTGATTTCAATGCCCTGGACAAATGTTAGAAATTCCAGTCAAATATTATGTTTTTAATGAGCTTAGAAACAATTCACAGAGACAATATAAACTACATTTTTTGACATTTTCAGGCAATTTTGATTTTCATATGACTTTGCAATTGTAATTGTGGTGTGATTTTAACAGGTTTTGTCATTTATTCAATATTTCTTTTTTAATTGAAAGTCAGTGAGTAATGATGGCGTTATAATTAGCATATCAACCATGCACAACAATGTTAAGAATTACTGGAACCATTTGAATAAAAAGCACACAACCCGAGGTACTACTAAATTAGTTTGCTTCATCAGTCCCACACTTGGGAAACTTGTGTTTTGACAAATTTGGGAAAAACTGCAGTTTCATACTTTGCACCTTGATCAAGGAATAACTTGCAAAGAGATCTAAAATTGGACACACTTCTATCCATGTATTAATTTAAGGGCATATTTAGGAATGTGGTGAAGGAGGCATGTGGTTGATTTTGTTGAGCAAGACCACTAGATCCAGTTCTTAATTGTGGATTTTTGTATGTCATGTTTTATATGTTGCATTTAAATATGTTGTTACTTTGATATGGCTGATACCTTGGCCAGTTTTCTCTTGTAAAAGCAATTTTGAGCTCAGTTGGACTTCCTGGTAAAATAAAGTTGAAATAAAAGCTACAACTTCTTTGCTGCTTGATAAAAAAGGAAAACTTGCAAGGTTCTCATGTTTCATAACTAATCTACAATACAAGAGAGGTCTGTGTAACATTGCAAAACTTATTCTTTTAAGTTTTCGAGGAAACATGAGAGCTAGTTGATATGAGTGATATGCAGGCTCTGCATGCATAGTGAAAATTCATTGATCATTCTCGAAAACCCCTAATGGTCGTAATTGCTCTTTTTACATTCTCTGATGAATATGACATGCATCTGTTGAATTATGTGTGACCACCTGGAACAGCAGTCAGCCTCCACAGTTAAGAGCACAATACTCACAAGCAATAAACAAAATACAGGTTTCGAAACCTCCAACTTTAAAATGAATTAACTTGTCTAATTTTTGATGATGCACCTTAATTTGATGTGACCAAAAAAATTCAGATTTAGCCCTTTAAATGACATTTTCCAGAAGACTGTGAATCATGGCAGGTGGTGACAGGGGATCAACTGAGAAGCAGATTCTGATAAAGCTCTTGATTCCAGAAATTCAGTGAAGTCTATCTTTTCAAATGTTTACCCATGAGTAACAGCTGAGGTTGATGTATTGTTATACGTCAGAACAGTTTGTTTTGGGTTTTTTTCTGCAGAGCATGTAAACAGGATGCCATCTCCCATCATTTTATTGCTCGTTATAAGGCTCATTTAAACACTTTCATGAGAATCAACAGTCAAATTGACTTTATTTGGATGGGAGACCATAAAGCCAATACTATAATACCAAGGACTGGACCTGTCTAACTTCCTGAGTTCCATAATAACCCTCCTTAAAACAAAAACATGATTTTACACTCTTGTAATACAGATTAAACAAACAAGATATAATGTGTTGGCGACCTTAGGTCTTGGCAAGCAGTTTTCCTTTGGACAGAGCCTAGTTTCCCTAATTACAGTCTTTTTGTTAAGCTATGCTAACTAGCTAGTTTGATATCTATTGATGGGATGTTGTCAATCTTCACATCTTATATGCAGCAGGAAACCAATTAAATGAATTAAAAAGTGGCTAAAAAGCTAAAAACGCAAAAAGACCCTCTCTACAGCCAGTTTTAGGTTTTCAGTTCTGGGCTACTGTAGAAAACATGGAGATGCAACATGGCAGACTCCGTGGAAGAGCAACTGCTCCTTTTGTATATAATAATAATGGATATAAAAGGCTCATTCTAAGGTAACAAAAAACCCAACAAATTAGAGTTTCAGGTGATTAAACATGAATGAAAACATAGCTATGAATATTCTATTCCATTTCTGCCCCTAAATCCTACAAATTGGACATCTCAAACAATTGCTGTGACAAACTGCTTTTAATTGGACATACATTTGTGACTGACTTTGTGAAAAACAATACAACAGTCTTTATTTTTTAACTGAGAAAACCTGAATCAAAAAGTTTTCTGTATTTCCAAATTTAGATCTGAACCCTTACATTCTCTTTTTATTAAGTGCCCCTTTTTTCCTCCATGAAATCAGAGCTACACAGAGCAAACATGATCACGCAGTGAGTAGTTCTTCTATAAAAAGTTGCCATGGATACTTTTGTTTCATACACAGTTCCGCCATTTCACTCTTGCTTCCCCTACAAAGAGCTACGACGTCCTCTCTCTTTATCCCTGACAGTAACAAGTAGTACCTCTTTCCGGGACATGGTTTGTCCTCTAAAGCAAAGTTGCTGACATTGTTGAGGGATGACTGAATACATAGCAGAGCAGCACTTGTGATACGCTTCACATTGGACTCTATTCACACCACTTTAAAAAAAATTAGTAATGGTATCCCCAGGTGTAGCGTACTATATACAGCTGTATGATTACAATATCCATATGCACTGTGGGACCCAAGGTATGTAGAAGAAGATAGGAATCCTCCATACAAATGTGAAAATCAACAGTGTCTCCCTATTCCATATATAATCAGTCAGCCCACTGCGGGAAGAGATATCAGCCTAGCTTTCCATTTGCTGATAGTGGCATGCAGCGGCATTAAGAAATCACCCTGAATGTGCTGGAGTAGATAACTGAACATGTTGGGTGTCTACAGGAGATATATTTACACAAAACAGGGAGTAGACAGGGTAGATCTAATTGACTAGGTAGCAGTTTGCCGAGGTTGGTGCGGCAGGTCTCGGAGTCGAGTGGATGAGGGGCTTACAGAGAGGCCGTCAGAGAGCAAAAGATTAGTGCTGACGTCTCTGCCACATCAATTACAACCCGCTGCTTGGCTGGGGAGAAATCCCCACCACTGTCTCTTCAAGGCCACCAAGCACAAACTGGGTGTGTCAGAGGTCATCCAGGGGAGGAAGCGCAAGGCCTCGGCCCTCCCTGTGGGAGTCGCTCCTGTGGACTGGTGGTTCGGAGTCCCCTGTGGAGGGAGGTGCCACAGAGAGTTTCACAGCAAACACCAGACCTGTCACTCACCACAGCCGCATGGTCCGGCACAGTAGGAGGGGAGTGGCAGGGATGGAGAGTATAGCTTGGGCTATTTTGCACTCTCTGTATTCATATTGTTGCATAGATGTGTAGCATTGTTCTCATATCATGATACTTTGCTTTTGCATTCACTTCTGAATCACAAATCAATTCAGACTGCAACTAACATGTATTTTCATTATTGTTTAAACTGCAGATTCATTTCACGATGAATTGATTGTTCAGCTTTTAAAACCTCAAAGATTGAGAAATCACATCACAATTTTCCATTGTCTAAGTGACATCTTCAAATTGCTTCCTTTGTCCATTTAAATGTCTAAAACCCAAAGACCCTTTATGTAATATCATAGATGACAAAGATGGAGCAAACCATTACATTTAAGAAGCTGAAACCAGCAAAAATCTGACTTATTGAGTGAAAGATGAAAATTATTAATAGATTATCATAGATGGCAATCAATTTTCTTTATATCAACTAATCAATTATTCAACTAATCTTGCAGCTCTAAAATCATTACTATCTAATGTAGTTTAGTAGTTCCAAAAAAAAATGTAGAGTGAAGCAGGAGAAAGGTTTCCCACCCTTCTTAAAATTAAAATATCATAGAATCTTCTGTCATTGTTAGGCCACACAGTTGAGGTGATATGTTTAATCTCCACTACTGTTAAACCCAAACAACCTCTAATTCCAAACACTGCTGACTCCAAAACATATCCGAGTCACAGCTAATATGAACATGAAGTCTTGGTGAGCTGGCCACCAGGCCAGAACGGCATGAGGCCATCACACAGAGTTAGCCTGCCTACCCTGTCTGCCTGTTGTTGTTGGACCAGTCAGAACCCCCACCCCAATACATCCAGATCTGCATCCTTGTCAGTGGGGGGCTGACACCAGGCATTAGCTGGCGGGGCATCTGATAGCCCCAACACCTTCACTTTAGGCCTGAACCCCTACCACGAACCTCCACTACCAGGCAGAGAAGAACCACGACAAAATCTTCACACACCGCTAAACTCTGTTTCTTGATATCAGCGTTATATCAGCTGCAGTGTCGCGATTGTTTCTACTATCATAACCCCTATATTTTTAATCCAAATTTTACTTTTCCATCCTTGTTTAACACATTTTTACCAATTTGCAGTTGCTCTGATATTGAATGTACTGGTATAACAACAACAACTACTTTATTTCCTACTGTACTTGTCTCAGAGTCAAGTGGATTATCTTTTTCTATTATTTATAAAAAATACTGGCATTCAGTCAGTCATATACTTGAATAATCCAGCACAGATACAAATCATGGTGATGAGACACTAAGAAGAACAATCCTTCATTTGCCAAAACAACTATAAAACAAGACTTCAGAGACTCAGAGAATGGGATCATAATCCCATTAACTTTAATTAGATTTATGTGATGCTCACCTTTCTTCTGTGACAACAAATTAATGATAAGCCAAAGAGAATTAAAACAGTGGTAAGTGAAACCCTTTCCTTCCCCCCAAGGCTCTCTACTGGGTCCCAGCCTCACCTAAAAGCTCATGAGAATTTAGATCAAACCCCTCCTGCGTAGAGCTGAGTGAGACCAGCCATAAATTGCTAATAGACTAAATGAAACGAGGTAGGAGGCTCCTGCTCTGCAGCAATTACCCCTTAGATGTAGTCATTCATATCCCCGCGTGTCTCGTTCCATCAGGGCAGTGCCAGCACTTTATCAGGCTGTCTTTGTTGCACGGCTCCGGGTTGGTAAGAGGACTGACCATGGTACCGATATGCAGGGGAGCATTTGAAACAACAAAGTGCCGTTTGACTGACTGGCCGTTCACAAGAATGGCACCTCTTCCTGCCTTTCATGTAGCATGGGTTTATATAATCAATTATTAATCAAAGTGGCGTTTTGAAACTCAAACTCAAAGACACGTCTGCCACACTTAAGCATTTCCCTGTGTTTTTTATTTGCTTGGTCGCCTTTTCATGGCTTTATTTATGATGCTCTCATTTCTGATGAGTTGCTATTAAGGTACATCTTCATGCAGCGGTGGGTTCATTTTTGGGAAGGTGATTTATGCCAGAAGAAGGACACATATTATGACCATGATTTACTACTTATTGGACTTATTGGACTTATTTATAGGGCTGTTCTGCTTATTAACACAGCCATATGTGAACTATACCATACAACATGTTAGATTTTGGTGGCTATTTGGTCAGAAATATTTATATTTACAAATAAAAGTCAAACATACAGTCAATTTAGTTTTCCATTTTAATTCAATAATAAATGTAACACTCAATGCAATGTTACTTTCAACATGTAAAAAAGTTAATTTCATAACAATTTAGCTCCACTTTACAACAAGTGAGAAGAAATAATATGTGGTGGTGTTTTAATAAACATGTAAATAGTTCTACTTTAAAACGGCTAACTTGAAATATCAAATTTCTCGTTGTTACAACAACAAACAAAATCAGATATCTTGTGACTGAGCATAGTTTAGAGAAAAAAAAATAGAAAAAAAAGCAGAGGATGGATTATGAAAAAAGACTCCAAACTAGGCTAGACTATCTGCTACATCAATAACATCATATTGATATAGAGCTGCCACCTTTGATTGTGCACTGTCCCTCGTTGACCTTAACATCATGTCTTACAAAGATTATAACAGGATCAACACCTATTTATATAAATTATGTCTAGTGCTCCAAGTGTAAAGATCCACACTAAGCAACTCTTGAACAAAGGATGGAAAATAAAACATGTAAATAATGATTCATTAATCCTGTTTACCCTCAGCTAACACAGGATAAGGGAGATCTAGCTCACATAAACCTGTATACTTGTTGTATTGTTCACGTTCCAATAGAATATCTTTGAAAAAAGACCTATGAATAAATATTGTGCCACTTGCAACTCAATTCAACCATTTGATAAAAAATTCATCCATTGTTTGGGAAACTCCAACTCTTCTGTCCACCTTTTATTGTTAGACAAATTGAAGTGTGCACTGAGAGGGAGGCCAGCGGTAAACACAGAGAATCTATTTAGCCATCCCATTCCAGGGCTGAGAGGAGAGCTGGGCCCTTCAAAGGCAGAGGCAACAATGTGAGTGACATCAGGTCATCCTGCCTCCTCACAGTCACCTGGCTGATAGAATTGTTCTGGGGGGAGATAGGAGGGACCTGTGAAGCACAGCTTTTTTGTCATTGCCATATCTTATGATTGATGGCTCCATGGCCGCAGTGAATCTGCCCTTTTTAAATAATTTATGTTGCCCATCGCTATGGACAAGTAGCTTATAACCGGTTTGTTATTTTTCCATTGACTGGAGAGATCAATACTTTAAAGACATGACATAGCCACTAATGAACTACTTAAATGGCTCTCTGGAGTGCAAAACAATTGCAGTGTTTACTCAAAGCAAAGACTGAAAACTGTTTTATTACACTGCATCATAAAGTTCTGCTTGCAAACAAAAAGACACAAAAGGTGCAGGACAGAGTAGGTCAGTTCCCTTTCAATTCAACATGTGAGTAGAATATCAGATAAAAAATAATCAGCCCTCTATTGTCACACACTCAATTTTATGCAAAAACTTTATGATGTTTGGGAATAAAGTGTCACAGAAATCCATATCCTGACAAGTGATCTGGAAGTGATTAGGCCTAAACCCTAATCGGACATTAAAGCCTGGATGAAACGGCATTTGAGAGTATCTTGTTTCTGTTAACGTATTTCCGAGTATTTGTTGGATATGCAAACGGCACGTAACATAGAAAGGAATCTGATTTGAATGTTGAAAAGTAGGAGATGCCCCGACAGTGCAGGAGTAGCCGTGTCTGTCAGGATGAGAAAGACTAAACCAATCGTATGGGCCATGTAGCTAATGAAACAGTCTAGTATAAAATGCCTTGTCCATAATCTTAGCCATCACAGATGCAGGCAGATGCAGGCCAGTAACGATGGTATTTTGGGGAAATGGAACAATGTGAGAGGTGGCAAACACCCAAAGACACACACACATACCATGCTGGTCCTGGCTCGCTAACTTGTGAATATTTGCTCTGTGCCGCTAAAAGTTAAAAATGAATTGATGGGTGAATGTCATGATATTATTGGTTAAAAACTGGTTGGTTCAAGCCTATGTAAGCACATCACATTTTATCATAAACAGATAAATATATTTTTTAATTCTCGGGCTGCTCCTGTAAAGTGGATTACACTGTAAATGTGTTCCTAATAAGATGATAACTCAGTGGATAATCCAAAAAATAAGC
Organism: Pagrus major; assembly: GCF_040436345.1. NCBI lineage: Eukaryota > Metazoa > Chordata > Actinopteri > Spariformes > Sparidae > Pagrus > Pagrus major. Next base: position 19,811,762 of record NC_133223.1, read on the forward strand.
AATGTAATTCCCTAAAATAGTCCAGTAGAGTTATGTGTTGTAAATCATGAGGCCCTTGTTCATTCTCCCTCTAACAAAGTGACAAATTAGCTGAACAATAGTGTTTGAATTCTTATTAAAGTTGATTAATTCATATCATTAGATGATCGCACAACAGCTCATAAAATATACTAAATTAATTTCTTTACTGTGATTAATACATGAAACACTTGAATTAACATCAATAAATCAATTTGTGAATCAATTACATTATCATGTTTAAATACAGAGCTAATAGTGTACATTAACCAGCGGTGAAGAAGTGATCATATATCATTTGGCATTCCAAAGAGGAAGAGCAGAGGAGCATCCTTAAATGATCAACGATGAACAGGATCCAACTCTGACCTTAATAGGTCCCAATATATTTTGCATGATGTTGTTACTGTGAAACGAGGGAAAGTTATCTACCCCAAGGATTCAATGTAAGCCATGCTTCCTTTAATCTCAGATTTATTATACAGAACTGATTACACTGTTCCTATTTTATAAGTTACAATTAGCTGCTGAAACATAGAAATGATGGGAACTATAACAGCTAAGCCTTTGTAAATGACTTACTGTATGTCAAATGCAAATACTGCACGTATGGCAGGATTAATTTGGATAATTATTCTATTTGAATTGTAAACATGGATCAAAGCCCATTTCATAGAAAACTGACACATAACCTGCTTTCCAATATACTACATCATACTGTAAGTTGAACTTGTTTTTTTTCATATATGTTAAATGTACTGTATGTGAAGTGAAGACACTTCATCCAATTTAGCACTTGGAAACTGCCTTGTATAAGTGACAGCCTGCTCCAGTATGAACAAGCCAGCTATGAAAAGCATGTCAAGGCTTCTTTCTGGTTGCACTGCAGAGTGCTACAGACATCGCTGCTCCCATACAGGGCTGCTGCAGATGTGAGAGGTCCTCTCAACCAGCTGTTGTGTGGATCAGTCAACAGAGTTAACGTGACACACTTTGTAGAGAATTACACCTCCAGCACAGCGAGCTTTGGGCCTATATGGTCTCGCTAATAAACCTGGACCTTGTAATGGCTGTCTGATCACTCAAACGTAGGAGCAGCAGCAACGGGAGGACAAGGAAATGTCATCCAACATGGATAGAAAATGTACCTCCACCTTTGTTTAAGGTTCATGTGGGCTGAGTTTGATTGGTTTCTGTGTTTGTGCCAGGGATTGGCTTGTTACATCTTATATGGGCCCAAGACTTGACTGTTTTTTTTAAGCCACTCAGCCTGCTTAGAGACCTGGCTCTCCAATATAGATTAGGTTTATGAATGAAAGGTATACTTAACCTTAAGAAGCAGTACTGTACCTGATCTAAGCAGAGGAATTGTACACAGTTTCGTAAAACGGATCAGAACAACTCAAAGGCCTGCCAAACGTCCCATGCGATTATGGAAAAAATACAGAATGGATAGATAAGTTTATTTTATAAGGCTCGGAAAATTCTATATTTTTGTTATTGTTAACAAATCTCACAAAAAAGACAAAAAACAATATTTTATTAGTCTGTCTCTCAATACTTCCCAACTTATCTAGCCTGTTTGTGACACTCAGAACGAAGCCCATTCCTTCCTACTGAAGACGTGAAGTCTAGAGTTAGGCCGATGAAGAAACTTTTAACCTGGTTTGACATTACCCAAAAAAACTGAGATCGCTTTTAATGGAAAAGTTGTGCCAATATGAATCCTCAATGGATGAAAAATTCATAATAGAAAGAATCATAATTGACCTTGTTTGCAGTTCAAGGTGTCCTGTCAACAGGATTACAGAAGTCTCTTTTATAATGGCAGTCAATGAGGAAAAATGCTTTTTGGGCCGAGGGGAACTTTTTTGTTACAATTCTGCAAGTGGCCACTTGGCAAAATTGGAGGCAAGGCTGAGCCTGTGTCCAGGTCCAAAATTGGAGGCAATTATAGACCTGTGTCCAGGTCTATAATACAGTAATACAGACTATACCTTCATATTGGATTTATTTTCACCCAGCACCAAACTAGTGTGGTTGTGTAGCTCATGATGTAACAAATCTAGCAACCTAGCTGGTTAACTCATTGGCGTTGTAAATATCATTAAAAACTTAACAACCGTTAGTTAGCTGCAACAACCACCTTTTTACCTTTGTTATTACCCATTTACAGCCCAATACCTTCATAATGAAGTGTCCAACTGCTAAAAGTTATGATTAACAAATGATTTACCTAACACTGACATGAATGTAACGTTAGCTTCTTTATTTTCTTGACAGACCCTTGGTAAAGTTGACTTAGCAAACAAAATGCTAATCACATAGTAATTTTGTTTCTTACTAATGCAATACAAATCAGTTTTAGCACTGCTGGCACCGGCTGTTGATATAATGTAGTTTTAATTTGCCAGAACATGTGTTGTTTGCATAAAATCGAACCGATTTCAGCTCATACACAGGACCAGACTGGCAAAACCGGAAACCAACCCAAATCTTGTGAAGACAAATTGACTACAAATATAAACAATTTAATTTAGGAAAAAGGGTATTTAATATCCTAAAACAACTGGTCATTATACTTTAATGTTTGCTGTAATGTGTGCTGTAATGTTTTCAGCAAGTGTTAAACAGAAGTGAAATTTGTATATTTGTCTGGGACTATTTTTGATCATGGATTGGTGCGCTAATGAGTATTTATACCACAAAGGTGGTATATGTAGGATCAAGTCAAAATAAACAGCAGTGCCAGAGTTAATTGCAATGACGGAACATGTCTTCAAATGCAAAACTGTGTCTCATTTGTGTGTTTTTAAGCGTTTCTGGACAACAACAGAGTCTATGCGACATATGTATGTCACTACAGGCTACACAGTCAATACTTCTTATCAGAATCAATACACTGTTGGTTCTGGTCTTTTCATAGGATTTGTTGACAGTAAGAAAAATATTGAACATCTACAGATTTATCCTTTAAACATCCTCATGGTTAATTTGTGGTTAGTGGCGTGAGCGCATGTACTTGTCATCTATATATGACATTGAGATGCACCGTGATGACATATGATCAATCATTTTTACTAGTTACTAGAATCAGTTCTATGTGTCATTTTTTAATTTTAGGGATTGATGTGTCTAAATGTTTCTTTCTGTTAAGGTGGACTATTAGGAGCATCTACAATAAGCATAATAAGCATCTTAAAATATCCTGGACCAATTCAAATGCCATTTAACAAAAGGGACCATCTTTGCCACAGATGTAACAGCCAGCGGCCTCTTCTATCTTCTTCCATAGCTGTTCCCATTGACTCAACTGATGTATCTTGTGATATTATAAAAGACATACTTACAAATGCATAGCTGAATCAAAGTGCTTACCAACTTGAAACAATCCATTATTATAGAAGGGGTTGAATTAATTCCATCTCGTGCACCAAGAATTGCTTGATGCCTCAGAAGATAATTTGCCATGTAATTCTTTTCACCTACACAGATGCACCAACGTACAGTACATGCCTTTTCTTCAACCCTGATAACGACCGTTAATTCATCAAGAGTAAATAAAATGTTTAGTTGGGAAGGGACATTAATTATCACATTCATCTGCTTGCTGTTTCCAAACTGGGCTATAATGAAATGTGCTGTAATAGAGATTGCTCTTGGGGAGGCAAGCCGTTTATGAATCGCTAGAGGTGCAGCAGCTGCCTTCCCCCTTGAGAGATAGAAATTTATGCCGTATACCCCGCTGATTGTTGAGAAGGTAAAGAACCAATAGCAGCATGTTCAGAGGTTTAATTTAAAGTGTGTTTCTCACTAGGCTGCTCACAACACTTAATTAAACTCTGCTGTTTTGGCAATGACAAATGCTGTGGTGCAGGAGGAAGCTGGGCTGCTGTGACTGAGAGGCTTTTGTAATTTCTTTCATGTGCAGCGATGGCCAGATCCAGGTCAGAAACTGTAGAATTAAAGAACTAAACAAGATTTAGACATGGGGAATGTGAGGGCAAAGGGGTGGGCGGTTACAGTCATTTCTTTCTCAGGAATACATCTATTTTCTCTTTTTTTGCGTGTCCTCTTTCTCATTTTTGAAAAGTTTTGTCATAGATTTATGAGGGTTGAGCTTCTGTGCCTGGTTTTCTGAGCTCATTGCCTTTCACACTGTCATTTCCTTAGGCTTGTGTCTGCTTGATGGAGACTTCAACATTTTACTGAAAGGTATGATGAATAAAATGAATAGTATGTTCCTGCATAGCACATTGTTCCTATTATTTCAGTCTGATCTTTCTATTAAGTCTTTTAGCATGACTTTTGATTTGCCCAACCATATTTTCACCATAGGAAGCATTAAGTTTAAAATATGCAACTAAGTGTGAAATTTAACTTCAGAGGTCTATAGCACACAAAAACGTCAAACTCGGAGCAGTCAACAAACTGACAGGGAGTGACTAATAGCTTTTTTTCTGGGTAGAAATCCAATTCATGCCAAACAGAAATCTTATTTTGTTTCTATAATGGTATGACTGTATTACTGTGCATTTCATGAGATCCATTTAAAAGGTGGAGCCAGTCTAGCACATAGCCACCACACAGCCCTGCCTGCTGCTGTGTTATGAAGTCGCAGAAGTCTGGCTATACTACCAGGAAATAACCACAAAGATGCCTGCGAGGCACAAACAGGAGCTGGAGCATTTCATTCAATAATGTAATCCATACTTTTAAGTAAAAGACCTAAATTCTTATGTCCTTTTTATTACTTGAGTGAATGGTACAGCACATTATTTTTCTGTCACATGCCAATCTTTTTGCAGAGAGCTTTATCACAACTGTATAAAAATGAAGTGCTTTTACTGGCTGGTGTAGTCAAGGAAATACACTATACACCTTTTCAAGCTATGTTCAGTTTGAAAAGGTGTGTCCCACAACACATCTTTAACAAAACACATTTTTGTCATATTTAAGATGTTTACATTAAAACATTTCCACATGATGACCTCATAAAAATACCTGCTATTACACGTTCATAAGCTACATATCAAAAAATCTGTATCTTGTTAACAAGTCTATTTCCTATCATAGGATTGTGCTATTTATAGCTTAATTAAAACTGGCTCTGTTGGCCATTTCCACTGAACTAAAGCAAGCTGTCAAAACTGATGAGTGCAATATATTAATATACATAGAGAGAAAAATATTATTGTATTCATTATAATGCAAAAATGATATTTGTCAGTTTATTTTTTAAATTTAGTACTTCCAGTAGAGGTGAAAGATGTTTTTGCTAATCCAGAGCATTAAATAATAAAAACAGGAGCATATGCATATATATATTAAAAAAAACATAGTATTTATCCTGTTTCATATAGGGGATGCAAACAGCTCCATATGTATTTTGGTGTTCTGTAAATGCCAGGGAGACACAGCAGCATCCGTTGGAGTTAACAGTGCAGCACTTTTGTGTTCAGTAGCACAAATCATTAATCATGAGGCCGGCCATATTCTTGTAGTGCCTGTGCTTTCATTACTGGGCCTAATTAAACAGTTCTGTGAACTGGAATCTCAGATTCCTCTGTTACAGATTATCATTAATTATGGTGAAAGTGCTCAGAGATGTTGGACTCAATTATATTCTGCTCAACCCTGGCAGCGGGGTGATTCATTGTTCTGAGCACTCCACAGCCGTACTGTCTCTGCTTATCACCAACCTCCACTTTTGTAAATTGGGCTCTGCCAGCCAACAAACTAAGAATTATGTGCTGCTTTTTCATTACAAACATGTTGGAGGAGCACAGACCAATTAAGGGTGGGATATTTTGTGTGGAGTGATGAGGCAGGCATTGGTGCAGGGAGATGGGGGTTGGATGAGGGGTACTATGGGAATGAGCTCACCATGCTGAAGTTGTGGCTTTATTACCATGTGTGGTGCAGCCCTCCACCAGGTCTATTGACTGATTATGCTCTGCATATCTACTCAATATCTCAAAGCCATCAGCAGTGTAAGAGTAAAATTAGAATTTGAGCTGAATATTATATTGATATTTCTGTGCAAGTATAAACAGATTTCCACAGTCCTGGGGGAGGCTTTAAATGGAGATTTCTATTGTACTGGCAGCTTTGAGTGCATATAGCCTGGAGGAAAGCGTTAACTTTTCATAATATTTGTGTATGACATGCAACTTTTTATGCAGCTGAACAATGTCAATATTACTTCTATGGTCTTATGTAGTGTACGTGGGGGTCTATGATGGAACAGTGTGTGAATGAGATTATTGGCCACCTTTTTTTAGGGTCAGAGAATCGAGAGGAAAATCTGAATCAAAGAGAAGCAGAAGTTCCAATGGTAAGCTTAGGCCTTAGCGGTTTGAACAATTTCATATGCCACAGTAGGTAGTGATTTTAATATATATGAAAATCAGCCGGAGCTGTGTGCATGTGTCTCTTATAATATCACCGGTGGGAGATTTTCACTGCCTTACAAAGCAGGAGTGTTTTCGTTTCCCCCTCACTACAGTGTTGTCTCAATACGACTCACAATAAGATATCTGTCTCTGTTCCATTGCTTTCAAGAATTAACACAGTGACGCAGCCTGCAGTAAAAGAGATGCACAAGAGAAGAAAACAAAGCAAAAGCTGATATGTCAAAATTAAATTTTACAATATCTTTGTTTCTCTCATAGTTCCTTAAACTGTGGTTGGTCTAATCCCATAATTCCCCTGGCAGAGGAGCAAGAAATGGGATTTTTCCTTCTAGTGACATAGCGGCAGCTCATTGAAAATGTAATACACTACTTCCAAGTCACAGGTCAGCTGGCAATCTGAATTTTAAAAGGACTGTGAATAATATTCTGTTTTATTTTGAAAATGAACTTTGTGGCCTCCATCATGAATCCAATATATGTCTTAATCTTCTAGGCTCTTGAAACCCACAGCTCTGGAAGAAGGCCTTTGACTCCTGAACCTAATAAGGAAATCACTTGTTTTCTCACCCGTCTTTCCATTTTATAGGGGCTGACACAAAACAGTCCTTTATTTTAAAAGTAATTGATGAAGCATAAAATATATATATGTATTTAATATTAATATTCACTTTCCTACATACATTAAGTGATTGTGTAATGCAAGTCGCCTGAAGTACAAATACAACAGAAACATTATTATTAATATTATTATTATTATTATTATTTCTTCTACATTAGTGAATCTTAAAGACATAAAGATTACCATCTGAGCATCTATTGTTATTCTGAACTGAACATGGCTGACAGTGGCAGTGAATTTAAGCGTTAATTACGCACTAACCTTTTCAGAATGGATATTTAGACACGCTGTGCCCTGCGACTCTGAATGTTCAGGAAATGAAAACATCCAATGACCAATCAGTATCTACTCACATTAGCATAGTCTTTTAAAAGCCCAATGCCCCAAAACATGCCACAAAAATCCTCTCCTATTTATCTTAAAATAGCCACTTAACTTTGACTGACACTAATTCTTACTACATGAAGCTGTAGAAACCCCTTCGTTTCCCCCTTCTGTCTCTGTCAGAAAATTACAAAAGACAGAGTTTGTGATGTCCCCAGTGTGCAAATCCCTTTATTCTGTCAGATTACAGCATTTGATATGACGTAGTGCGGCATTCTGGCCTCACATGCCTGCCAGAAAGAAGGGACCTGTCAGCAGCAGCAGAGGAGAGCAGTGCAGATCATCACTCTGACTGATCCGCAGACCCGGAGACTGTCATCTCCTCCGACTGTACAAGTCAACACAAATAAAAGTGAGGAAGCAAAAGCCATAATGGCTGGGAGAGATCCAGGCTCATTGTGGCCATTACTTTTATTCAAACCTTACAGATGACATGATGTGAAAAATGAGCCTGTGTCTAGTCGGGTGCCCATTAGTGAGTGAGCACATTATCTCCCCTTTTTCACATTGAATCTCCTCCCTGCATGCAGTGGCAGATGCTCCCGAGGAGTCACTCACTTTTATGGGCTTTTGACTGCCGTACTCTTTTAAATACAGGGGCCTGCACCAGGCAGAGATGACGTATGGCTGTCAGCGCTCTTTACCTCACTGACAGATGCCTTCAGTGGATCCCTCCTTAAACCTTCTGTCTAAAACTAAGGGGGACAGCTAACCTCTTCGCTCACAGAGCAGACATGCATGCATCAAATTGATTATTACAGCAAAGGGGGGTGATTTCTAAAAATCTCTATTACCCGACAATTACAGTGCCATTTACATAAGTACAGTCTGAAGGCAATCATGAAATACAATTCCCCAAAACCGTTAAGAGTGACACCACACAGGGAACTTAAAACTTTGTAAAATATGAATTTGTTTTGAGGATTTTTGGGAGGATAGCTCTAAATTTGATTGTTGAAAACAAGTCCACATAGTACATTATATGAGGGTTGTGCCATATCATGTTGGGGTAGGGGTATCACAATTTTGATTTTAAATGATGATGATCATGATGATGATGATGATTGAAATAAGCCTTCAATTTCTCAACATTCTGCTTGTTGGTGACCCACAGCAAACAACTGGTGCCATTTTTAATTTTTTCGGTGGTGCGTTCAAGTTTACTTCATAAAAAAATAAATGACAGTTGTTGTTGCATAAAAGTCTAACAAACGCATAGCCATTAGTGCTGCAAAACATTTAACTCTAAAATTACATCAAGACCTTAAAATCAAATGTGAATCATGGATTTGAAGAATCATGACACCCCTGGTCATGATAATACAGGAATTAATTTTTTATATAAATAATATCATTAAAACGAACAGTACTGCAAGCTCCACCGTGGAGGAGTTACTTCCAAAAAAGGGAGCAACTTCAGTGATTTATTGACAAAAGATTAGATGTACAAGAAACCATTAAACAACTGAAGACTTTAACAACAAAAGGGAGCAATACAACAAACTTATTTTGCCAAGGTTCATAATGCCCAATCATGCTGTATACAGTACATTTTAAACAGTACATTTTTCAGGGAAGTTGTATCAAACATAAATATCAGGTCCCCTTTCCTCACACCTCTCATAATTGTTAAAACACTTTCCCCAGCTGATGAAAGAAAATCAATTACTTTGTCAAATCACTGTGTTCCTGTCACATTGTTGTGGCTGGAAGTGACATGAAGAACAAGTGCTTCCTATGTGCTTCGTCCAACAATCTAGACTGTGAGATGTTCACATCATGGAGAGAAATGACGTAGCATTTTAACACCCTGACACAATCTCTAATAAATGAAGGAAAAAAGTACCACCAACTTTAAGCTTGGCATCACTTTCTCTAATAAAGTTTGGTGAATAAATACAGTCGGACCTTCATTTAGTCCCTTACCAACAACATCTGATTATTTTCAATGGTTCACAATCCCCAAGCAGACTAACTGGAAAATGAAAAACTGAGAAACATGTAGCTTTGTCTTCATTCCCAATGGCCAGAAATGCACCAGTGTGCCACAGTTAACAAATATTCAGCAGTATGGAAACCCCCCAAGGAGGGTTGAGCCTATTTGAAAATAACATATATTCTATTCTACAATAGGAAATAAATCTGGATGCAGTAATACAGAGCAAAGCTCAGAGGTTGTGGTCAGTGACAGGGAGTCCTGGCTTCTCTCAGGCATGAGTATGAACCAGAGCCGCTTGGTTCAATCTAATCTCTGACAAGAAACAACAAGCCTCTGGGACACCCCTGCGGTCCACCTCTACGCCGCACAACATCATAAGCAGCTCAACTCAGGGGGTAAGATCTACTGTAGCTGTCAGGGGAGAAATATGTTTCCATTTTACAACTTCAGTGGCAGAGAAGACCATACAAATGCTTCTCTATTTCCCTCACTATTGCTCACTCGTTTGAATCTCTCTGCTCTCTCTTCTGCTCCTGTCAGTTTTCCCTCAGTGCACACACTCAAGGGATTCCCTGGTGACTGCGTCCCATTACTATCCTGAGACTGCTGCACAACAGAGCTGCACCGCCAGTGTCCCAAATGATACATATTCCCACATTGCCAAGACAAGCAGAGTGTAAGACAAACAGGATTTGGTAGCCACCATCATCACTCAGCCTCTTCACTTTTGCCAGTTAAAACTTCAAGACGTAAAAGACATGTATGCACCGTAAGTGACTGACAACTGGAAGGTTTAGCTTTGTTATTTCAGTAGCCAGACATAAAGATACTAATTCAATAAGAAATCCGTCTATCCTTTTTTAATGCTACATATTACAGGGCACACCCTGACAGTTTGATTAAAAAGTCACCATACAAGTTAACTTTCTTTTCAGCAGAAATTCCACAATGTTCTTGTAGATCAAAGCTTACTATAATGCCAAGTCAGTTTTTTTATACCTAAATTAGAGGTTAAGTATATCAAGTTATCTAAATGTCATAATTTTATAATTGTCATTGTTTGACTTCTGTGGAACAAAAGCATTTTTTTGGGTTTAATCAGTTCATAATACCTGAAAATACAGGCCTGTTTATATTTGGCAAAGGATTATATGAGCTCATGAGCTTATCACAGATATGTCTTTGGCAGATAGCATGCCCACAGTGTATGTTGGCCAATAACTAATAACATATCGCAGTACAAACATGCCAAAACATATTCAGTGTCTTTAATATATAGTCAGTCCACCAGGGAGCAATTCAATTTTCAACTGTAAAACATAAAAGTATGCAATTTCTGCCACTAGCTGTCAATCAATCAAAACAATGAAGCAAAAGACATTGTTTGCTAAAGTTGTAAAGTAGCTTGGGATCATGGGAGTTGTCTTCATTGTTAAGCAACCACCATTGCAGATGAAAATCTATCTGACAGTGACTCAGGCAGACTAGGTAATGTTTTATTCACGTTACATTTAGTCACGTTCGCACAACCTCCTCTCACTCTTTGATGTATTGTTGGATGTTACCCGAAAGTTATAGTGACAGGCTTACAAAAGAAAGGCAATGTTACCTTGAGCAAAATTTGCAATTTCTCTGGGTTTGTTGGAAGAATTTGGGATGATGTAAGTACACAACTCAACAAAATATACAACAAAGGTCTTGTCTTGTTTAGACATTTCAATGTGAAAATGTTATTATATGTATATTTTATTGAACTCTTAGGCCTAGTCTGCATGCACACGATTATTTTTAAGAACAGGGTTATAGGACAAAAGTATCTCCGCACAGACAAGCGTTTTAGCACCATTCCAGAAAAAATCTTCGTCAATACAAATATAATACAAAACAGTTAATTAACAATTCAACTTTTACCGACTCTTGAACGTTATCTACTTACTTACTTTTAGTTTCTAGTTACAGGTACCAGGGCTGATACCACGGCAATTTTTTCATGCAAACAGAACAAAAAAGATGAGGCAGTGAAACAATACTGCTCTTCACTGAATCCTACTGGATAATGCTATTTTTATTTAAAAAATCATCAGCAGCAGTTTTAGTCTTTCTTGTCCATCATTGAATTTCAACATCTGTTCGTGTCTCTTAATGTAGACAATGTAACATCCATTCCGTCCAAGTACAAACTCAAATACCCCAAGGTATCATAACACATAATCCGAGTTCACATTTGCAAATAGAGCCTTAAATATCAAAATCGCATAATCGTCAAGAAGTCTATAGTCTTAATCCTACGCTAACAAATATTATGAATGAAAATGAAGCTTCAACAGCAAATTAATCATTATTATTCAATTAATATTAATGCTGTCACTGTGTATTTGGCCAGTCAATCAATTAGAAAGTCACAACATGTTATAGTCCTCTGGTTTTGGTGGTGTGGTGAAATTTTATTCATACAAAGTCACACTAACACCACTAATGTTGATATCATCAAGGCAATCCTTGGCTATGCACATTAGATTGCACTGTTATGTGGTTCTAAGCTGTGTTTTAAAAAAAAAAAAGATATCGTAGATTGCTACATGATTCTGTCTGAACTGACAGTGTTGATCCAAATACACCAAGTTACTCTGATTCCACAAGGATCTCAGGCATGATTGTGCTAATCACCTGACACACCTGATTTCCCAATTCATTTTCTCCATTCATCTTGAGCAAATGTAGCGACAGCTTGCAATCTGTTTGTTTTGAGTTGTCAAAAAGGAACCAAAGGCATGTATCAACATGGAATAAATGCTACTGCGAGATGTCACCAGCTGCACATGATATGATGAATTACAATCATATGTTAATCAGCCGGAGTTGCAGTAATGGGATGTTTACACGGCGCTCCATCGCAAACCTTCTTGGACTGTTCTCATATACAGATACGGATTCTTGAACAGAAAGGAGTACAGTACTGTTTGCAATACTAATGAACAGTTTTCAGTTTTTTGTTCTTATTACTTTTATTTTGTTTGTTTTCCAGCAGTATAGGAAGAACTAAAAACGCATTTATGAAAAAAAAAAAGATCTTAAATGAAAAATTAACTTTGAGTTTCTTCATGCGTTTCTAATTACTTTGTTTTAATCAGCCTGCTTGTTTTTGTTGTTGTTATGCATCTTATGGAAGACAAGACTGCCTGACAGTACTGGAAACCAAGTACTGTTTTCATCCTTCATCACTCACTGTTTTTCTCTCTGACATGCATGCAAAATAATAATATAATGTATGTGTGGGTGTGTGTGCGTGTGTCTGTTGTGAAGGGCTGGCCACAGAGCAAACAGCAGTAGGTCCAGCAACAAGGTCAATACTAGCGTAAGTACCTTTTTATTTCCCCAGCCACCCACAGTGTTAGATCCTGCAGTTTGTCCAGCAAACTTACTAATGACTGGAAAAGCCTCACTGCTTCACCATTGTTTTCCTTATCCATAGGTGGTTGAATGAGGAGGATCAGGCAGGTATTTACGGTAATTAATTGACACTGATATCAGAAGGTACAGACAAGATATGTAACCTATTATCCAGATAAAAGGGATTTCAATAAAAAAAAATAATAAATCCGTACTTAGGTTTACAGAATATTAAAATCTGTAACATTATCCTAATCCTGGGCAGATTTTTTTTCTCCCAAAAGCTATATATCTATTTTGGAGAAGTGTTGCTATCTCACAGTACATTTATTGGACAGTGAATATTAACTAGCAGCAAGTCTTTTAATTTAACCTTTATTTAAGCCGGTTTGTCACACTGAGGTCAAGAATGTCTTTTACAACAGAAACCTGGGCAACAAAAGCAGCAACACAGAGTTACAAGAGTAAATTAACTGGCTAACACATTCATTGGAGTGAATTCAATAAGCATTTACAGAAAATCTTGACTCGATGGATTTCACCATAGCTTTAAAATTGTTATCATTAAAGCCCTGGATCAGTGATACAATGTTTTGAAGTTCCCGATTAGTCTGCAGATTGTACCATGCAGTAGTTGCAGAAAGCCAAGGTCTTTCTTTCCCAATTCTGTTCAGACTTTGGGATCAACTCACCACAAAATGTCCAAAGAACAAATATTGTGATTTCCATAGCTCAAGTTTAAAAAATAAGTAAGGCTGCACGCATGAAACGGAGAGATTCTACAATCTACATCATGAGCTAGATAAAAAATATTAGAGATATATATTTAGATAATGTAAATCAGTCAAACTGGTGTTCAATAAGTTATGTTCCACTACTAAGCATTACCTCAGATGAAACACCTTTTGTTGTTTTTTTATCTAGAATTTTTCTGGAGTCAGTTTGGACAACAGAACTTAAAAAAAAAGGCACTCACCATCTTGAAATACCAGTTCAAGAATATATGATAACACAGAATTTTGCCCAGAATCAAGGCAAACGTAAAGTAAACTGAGCATAATGACTGTAATGGTAAAGAGTTTTAAGTTTTAAATTCTTAGCTGACTAAATGACTTGGACTTGATCAATGCTCCAAATAGCCACATTCTCTCAGGGTTTTAATAAATAATTGAAAGTGCAAACAAGGGAATATTTTTAGGGAATCAGAAACGAGAATAAAACTAAAGTAATTATTACAGTATATGAAATATGTAGGAGGAGGCTACTGTGTGTAAATAAATTAGAATCAAGAGTAAATAGAAACATCACAAGCATAGACACACTTATAAACTATGCTACAACTAAATTGCTTCCACACTCCATGGGCTCAATATGCGATTTAAAGGAGCCTGGCGGTGGCAATATTCCTCTGATATGGTGTTTAGTTTTAATAGGAACCCTCAGCTCAAATATGAGCTGACAAACACAGCAAGACAAACACAGTCTCTCTCCGGCAATGAAATATACACTATCAAATAGACCTGTACCTTTTCTGAATCCACTGTGTGGGTGAAACTAAAGCGCAGAACAAACAGCATTCTGATATGGCTTTGAGGGTGATAACAGCGTCTGACAGGGTGGAGAGAGCAGGCTTTGGGCTCGGTGCGAAAACACAACCTGTGATTGACATGATTCCCTGGCCTTAGAGAAGTTTACCTTTTAATAAGAGCTCAGAGAGGCCCTCTCAACAACCTGGTCCAGGCTCTCGCCGACAGCAGGCGACGGCTGGGGAGGTGCATGTGCATGTATTTATGTGCGTGCGGGGGTCGTTTGTGTGGTTGTGCACGCACATGTGTGTGTGTATTGCACATGTACAGATGTGCACGTGTGTCTGTGCCCACTTGTAGCAGATTTCAATCAAGGATTTCAGCCATGCCCAAATATCTCTTCTCTTTTGGGCCTGGTTGTTTGAAGAAAATGAGTGGATTCAGGATCAAGAGCCTTTCTGGAGGAATTTAAGTCTGTTTGAGGATTATGACTTCTTCATCCTGTACAAAGCCTGCAGAGAGAGCTATATGCTAGCCCTTGGAGGCCCGGCTTACCAACGCATTCCAGACGGTGATGTAGACGTGATAAAACCCAGGAAAGACATCATAGTTGTGAGCACAGATCTTCAAAATAAATAGGGGAGTTGCAAACTTTCCAGGTTTACTCCAGAAGAGCAATTCTCTTATGGTGCAGGAATATGCATGATCATAAAAATATTAAACAGATTTGCACTAATACATAAGACGCTGGCAAGTGAATAGAGTCTTTCCTCCGACTCGAGCTGGGTGAGATGGCCTCTGCTGTTACACAATAGACAAAATCTTTTGAAATCTCTTCAAAAGCGCTTGGACTCGGATGCTCGGACTGGGTGACAAAATAAAATATCATGATATTTTTGACCAAAAGCCTCAGTATTGATATTGTAACCATATTGTAAGGTTGTTTGTTGTTACTTTCACAACACAATGAGATTTTTAATAAATTATAATCAGTAATGTAAATGGTTAAGAGCTAGTACAGCAGTCTGGTAAATTCAGAAAATCATATGAATTTACAGTAATGCAGCCCTAAAACCAGGAAACAACACTTATGCCATATCACGATATGTCTATATCAAAATTTAAGACAATATAATATTGACTTTACTGTAAACCACAGTGAAATTCTGACATGTATTTCCGTTTAAAATTTTAATCATCATCAAACGCATGTATGCTTTAAAAAACTCACGATAAATACTGTGCAGCCTCAACCAAAGTTTGCAACAGTCCTAAAGGGCAGCATGCAACTTGCATTTGTTTTGAAACGCACATTGATAAAAGGTGGAAAAGGCAGTGACATCACTCTGGCGTTTTTTCAGCCGTCTAGGAGGCCTACATCTGACGTGTGTGATCAATATTTTGGTATTTTGGTTTACTGAGAGAAATTTGATCGTGATCATCCTCTCTGCAGAACATGCAGGAAGGAAATCACTGCAAAAGGAGGCAACATTTTCTCATTTTCTAATATTCATTTTGAACTTTTTCAGCACATTTTAACAACACCACGATAATACTGATAACCATGATAATAATGGTCACTATAATCGTGATATGAAGATTTTCATACGGTTTCATAAACACTTATGTTGCTCTTAAATTCTGTAAACTGTACTTCTAACTCAGGATTTTCTTCCAGGGCTTGTTTCTCTGATTTCAACACACTCCTCCAAAAAAGCCAAGCCTCCTTTCATCTGACTGATGAATTACAATTATCAAACTAACACATCCCTTGCCAGCTCTGATCAACATCTTCAGGTTTCAACAAGACTTCCTTTAGCCTCGACAACACGCCTGCTCCGTTTCTGAGAGATGTCACCACTGACCGAGCCTCTATCGAAAAGCCCAAATGACTGTGATTGCCATTCAGCAGAGTCTTCATTAGTTATGCAGCTGATGAGTGAACTTTGTCAGCAGCACAGCCAGCTAAGTGTAGATGAAGGGAGCTCTGATCAAATCTGTCATTATTTACCCTGTTTACAGCATAACCTGGTAGCCAAACAAGAAATCAATAGAAAATGGGGACAAATTACTGTAAGTGTCAATATTTCAGACAGCTGAGATAAAGGGCTCTCAGCCTGTAATAGATTCTTTCCATTTACCTTAAGCTTATCGAGCAGAGAGTTTGTCAATTGCTGATAAGACCATTAGTTAGTTGTTGATAAAACAATTTAGTATCATTATAACCTTAAATATAACAAATGAAGCTCGTGCAATGGATAAGATCAACATCCAGCAATTACACCTCTTATGACTTCACAGTAAATTCTTTTTGTGCCCTTCTCTTTGAAATACACTTTAGTGAAAAAAGATTTAAGCATCCACTGTGTCTGATATACAACCACATTAATAACGTAAGCGTATATACAAGCATTTAAGCTTTTCTGAAATCGTCCACAAGTCTGATATCACATTACATTTTTAGGACCATGTAAAAGTATCTAAATCACTAATGATTTAGTATCTAAATCACTAATGCCTATTATGGGCTAAAGGGTTGTTATGCAACCCTAACCCTATGGTAGACGACAATTATTTGATTTAACACTTTTAAAAAGATGCAGACACACTGATCTCAGCTATCTCCCAACAGCACGAGTCTCAAGAGTGTCTGCTTTGTTGAGAAGGTTACGGGACTTTGTTTGACCCCAGAGCAGTGTGACTCTTGGAACTGCGGCTCCGCTGTACTTCACACTTATATCTTTTTTTCTTGATCAAGTGCACTCACCCCCCATACAAAATGCAGCCAAACAGACGGAGCGAAGCAATGGTCCCGGGCAAAGGAAGCCATGAACGAGCCAGAGGGAGGAAGTAGCATCTCCTACAGACAGTCTCAGCAGGGGATGGACTAACTATAGCCACATCAATGACTAACTCTCACAGCAAGGACACCTCCCTTCACTTTGAAAAGAAAATAAATTAAACAACAAAGGGGGACACTGACATTCACTGCCTCTCAGTTTATTGCACCAAATAACTGCTCATCGTACGTCCAGTGCAGGATCATTGTTGAGTGCATCGGCCGGTGAGACAACAGTGAAATGAAAAAAAAAATCATTTTAAGAACAAAGTTTCCTTCCCAGCAGGAATGATGATTGCTATATGGATTCGTAGATGAAGCAGAAAAAGTTCCCTCATCTACTGGCCTAATATGGTCATTCTAACACAGGAGGAGACCCATCTTTGTACTTCTTCATGCATTACGTACACAATCAATAATGGAAAAACATACACTGCGAAAGGCCTTAGTTGCACTGCCTGCAAGCGGCATTGATAAATGATTTTGTGCCAGTTATGACAGCAAGGTGCATGCAGTGAAGAGAGTAGAAGGCCTTTTTAATAGTGCAAGGAGAGAATTAAATCAAACCCAGGAGGGCCTCCACTGGAAAGGAGAGATGCTGCATCTCTCTGCTCTAAATCACAGCTCTACTTAAGCCCGGCCCTCTCTTTCCCCATTTTTCTACATTATCAGAGGAAACCTGTCACCGCTGTCTATGGGTAAGTTTACAAATCATGATTTATCAGAGAGAGGATTTCTAAACACCTGTGTGAGAAAATAAGCATCCCCTGCATTATTATTTGTAGGCCAAAAAGTTTTTTTAGTCTTCCTTTAAGTTATGAAAGTATCTAAAACATAAATACAAACATGTATCTAGATTTGTATCCACTACATAAATGTTTGATGAATGCCTTCAAATCCAAAATTATAAGAACAAATTCTGATGATAATCAATATAATTGTCATTTCCACTTTGGCCACTGTATACCTATGTAGTTCATGTGCAAACAATGTGCTCCTTTTAAGTCCTCAGTGAAAAAAACCCTGTAGAACACAGCTCCTTATTATCCCAGGGTGGGAAAATATAAAAGGGGGCTTAAAAAGGAGTGAAAAGTTTCCAAAGGTCAAAAATTAATCAAACTCATTACCTGTGGAGGAGAAGGATCCTGCTTGCTGCTAACTCGTTTAGCAGATTTTTAACCTCTATTCTCTTTTCAGAGGGGTGAAGATTCCCAAAGGAGCAAACGTCCGCGACTTCTCATTTACAACCGGATAAGGGAATCATAATGATCGTCCTCAGCCTATTTCTGGAGACACAAACATCACAGTATTTAAAAAACAGAAACTGTTTAAAGCTAACTCATATATATCTAAACATCTTTAGGGTATATCATACA
The DNA here is from genome assembly GCF_040436345.1 of Pagrus major. Classification (NCBI taxonomy): domain Eukaryota; kingdom Metazoa; phylum Chordata; class Actinopteri; order Spariformes; family Sparidae; genus Pagrus; species Pagrus major. Next base: position 19,830,269 of record NC_133223.1, read on the forward strand.
GTGCAGTTAAATACTTCATCACTTAAAACCTGAGACGTTATGCCTCGAGAACGCTAAACCACAACCCAGTTTTCGAGCCACTTTCTGCAGCCCAAATAGCCAAAGCCACATCAGCTGGGGAGAGAAAATCCTTCTTACTGGCCACCAAGGCCAGTTGCTCCCACTTTATCCAGTAAATACTGCAGAAGAAAGCGACAGAGCAAAAGCCGTATGAGGGGAAGGAGTGAACCCAGGGTGATGGGCACTGTCCAATGTCTGGTCTCTTTTCTAAATGCAGAACTTTCTCCAGGCAGGAGCTTCTTATCAAGGAAACACACGACAGACAGACAGAGGCAGATGGCTGGATGCATAAGCCTCAATAAGCACAGATCCTTTTAGGAAATCATTACTGCAAATACCTTTAAAATACTTAGCTGTCAATGGAAAGCATGTTGCTTTAAAATAGATGTTACTGAGTGGCTGATGTTGTCAAATAATAAAACCAAGTCCATATTTAATCTTAAGTGTTCAACAAAAGGAGAAAATACACACATAAGTGTTCTGTAAATGTATATTAAACATTAACAAGATTTAACATGTTAACATAATTTGCAGGGAAAAGCTCAATATTTATGTATTTTTATTATTAATTTTGTCCATTTTCTTTATTCACATTTCTACACAGCACTAATCTGAAAGAGGAAATTAATTTATTCTAAAATCAGGATCAGTGTAAATTGTTTTCTCACAGGGAAAGATATACGAGACAGCATTTAGGGTAATTCCTCACGCATAAATAGCTATGAGCCTAATTTGAGCTGATTTGGGTTGTTAGGTTTATGGCCTAAACGTGCCGAACGTTTGACGGTAAAATTTGGACTGGCCACAGAAATGTAAAGACACCATTCAGTTTGTAAAACTCCCCATATGGTAACACGGTAAACTGCTCTTTGAATATGATGAAACAATTAACCTCTCACTGCATCCCCCTCCTCAATAATATGAAGTAGTTTTTTTATGATTTAAATGTTTTTTATTTAACAATTAAAATCAATCTCTGATACAAAAAAATTGTTACACCAGAAAACGTCATTTTAACATTTTGGGCTTGGACATAAAAACAATTCGGTATTTACTGTTAAAAAATGTGTTTAACTTGAGTCTTATTTTCCCCACAAGAAAAAAAAAACATCATAAAAAATAAGAAAACCGTTAATGCTCTAAGGGAAGTCCAGGCTGTAAATGTGCACAATATTCCACATTATATACATGTCATTTCAGAGTGCACTCCAAGTGACGCAGTGTCAAATCTGTGTGACAGATTTAGGTGAACGCTGGTGAAGGGAGCCCTGCGTGGGGAGAGCGGCTTAGGGCTGACTCAAGCAGCCAGTACAAGATCTCCAGCAGGCAGAAAGGAGCCCTGCTCACCGCGGAGCCGCCGCCTGTCCAGCCCACCAACGCTGACAGCCAAGCAATAACCTGACACCATTGCCATCTTCTGACTACAGTCACACATGACTCCTTGTGTCAGCTTCACACACATGAACTTCAGACTAACTTAGGAGGCATTTTCTAAGACACTGACAAGAACACAAAACATTTTATAATTCTACAAGGACAGGGTCGAGCATAGTCTGCAAATTTAAAAGAAGCATACAAACATATGTACATATGCAATAATCTGCAGACTGATTTGGTTTTTAAACTTAATGGTCTTTGGAGTTTAAGGTAATGAGAACTGAGACACTGCATCAGACACTGCGTATTTGGAGGTTTTAGATGTGGAGCTTGTGTTTTTCTTTATTTTTAATGTAATGTCTCCCTCTTTTGGTGGTTGCTGTAGAAAGAAAGCAGGACAAGAAGTAACAAACACCTTCACCTATAACAGAACTTGAAAATATGAAGACTTAGATCATAGCAGCCCCTTAATAACATTCTGATTTATAAACTGTTCATCAGTTCTTGTAATTATCAGAATAATCACTGTGTTTATGTATTTTTTAATGTGTATGCAGTGAACTTTGTATTTAAATATTCTATTTTTTTTTCTTCTCCTAAAATCACTTGAACATGGGGGCATTTTAATTGAACACATGATGAGATGTCATAGTTTTCTTTAGTTCTTTGATGAAAGTAAAGGTAAGGGTACGGTTCCACTGAGAGTCTGATGCTGGTAAATTTGTTTTCAAATCTGGGAGCTCCCTGACATCTAGTGGACAGAATCTAGACTGCCTCCAGAGTAGTACAGGACAGCACGTGTTTCAATGGCCATACAAAATGTTACATTTACAGTACATGTATGGCTCAAACATTCATACAGACTACCAGGACAGCCCTATATTGCTTATGGTTAGTGATTACTTTTATTTCCTTTAATAAACTTGCACTTAAATAGGATCAATGTCCTATAATATCCACACTTCATAGTTATTTTATATTATGGATTTATGAATCAGCTTCTGCGCCAGCAGCATTTAAAGACAGAGAGCTGTGCTCTGCTTTAAATATCCAAGTGAGCCTTTATAGTATATTACTTGGAGAAAATATTAAATAAATAACATTACAGCTCTTTTGATGGTTTGGGGGAAATCAACTTACTACGAAACTAGAGCTAGTGTTGTTAATTTGTGCTTGCATAGGTTCAGTACCAATATGGGTATATATCTGTTTGTTACCTCTGCCAAGGAGGTCATATTTTCACATGCATCCATTTGTTTCTTGGTTGTTTACTTGGTTTGTCAGCAGAATTACACAAAAACTACATAGCAGATTTCCATGAAACTTGGATGAAGGATGGGTCTCGACCCAGAATAGACTCAATTAACTCTGGGTACAGGATCCAGAAAAAGGATTTTTTTTCTGCCTTTCTTCAAACTGTGAGATATGGCATTTTTCAACATTTTTGTTAATTTGTCAATTTGATGAAAAAAATTAGGCATATTTAGGTGGCTGGTGTCTATGAGTGAGACCCTAATAAAAATCTGGATCTAGCAGATTTAATATGTTTTCATAGAGGGCAGTCTTTTTTCAGCCACCATACAGCAACAAATAGGAACAGAGACCTGAAACTACCACCAATGTGCAGCTGAGATTATGGGGAGTCAGAAACGTACCAACAATGATTAGGCTTGATTCAATCAAAGGGGACTGTTGGGTCTTGGAGGTCCATCGGAAAATAATAATAATAATGTTGGTGTTATGATGTGGCCTCAGTACACACACTTCTGCATCTTTGCTATGTAAATAAAAAAAACACAGAAAATAAGTGTTGATTTTATTGTACCTTGAGATTTAGAAGTTGTGTGTGTAAGTAAGTTGTTCCCTCCTTCCCATCATGCCCAGTAGACTAACCTAAATCAAACTAAATCAAGTTAGACCACACAACCACAAACTACTCCCTGAAATATTACCACCAAGTTGAATGAATCTCCAACTGACTCAACAACACCATAGGCTTCACATTTAGTGTTTACAGCAGAGATATTTGTCTGAATTGGAATTTTATATTACACAGATGTTGCTATTATTCTGTTCACATTTTGAACAGAAGACCTTAAATAGTCAACAACATTGAACACTAAAGCTAGATCCAGTAGATTTAGAACTGAACCTTTGCCAGAATCAATACAGGAGGGTTTTTGTGCAGCCAATTTCAAGATTGGAAATGAGTAATTCAGGCCAAGAGGTTGCTAAATAGAGGTAGGTTTGTGCGGGCCAATAACTGTTACTTACTGAGACATCTAGGTTATAGGCTTAATAAGTATACTTTTCACAGCCTTTGGAAAATTACCTGAGAAAAGGGAGCAGAGCTGTTGGTTGCCAAGCAATTATAAACATATTATGAAGCTCAAAGGCGTATTATCAAGGCAGCAGGTTGAAGGTCTCTTGAGAGTGTAAGGAATTTAGGCGTAATGTTGACCTAAAAAGTTCAAATTAATATTTAGGTGTTTTAAGAAGGAAATACTGATGGACTGATGAATTCTGTCAGCACATCAAAGTCCTACATGACCTACTGCAAAGAGTGCAAAGAATATTGGCACTTGAAAGTGGCATATATTGTGTGACAAAAAAAAATGTTTTCTTCAAGGATAACATTTTTTTCCAAATCTATTTTAAAGCAACATTATATAGCAATTCGTATTTTGTGCAGTTTGGTTCCCACCACGGATTCTGAGTGCCAAACAACTGTCGAACAATACAAATCCCAGGTTTCTGTAACAATTTCTCACACATAATGTAGTATTGTGTTAACTACAAACAAAACTCAGCACCATCATAACAATGTTATGCCTCATAAGTGTATGTCGAACTAAACACGCATGCTTAGCCATTTTTGCCTGCCGTGGCAGTCAAAGTTCACACAAATGTTGCACCCAACTTAGGACAGTGTTCAAAAACTAGGGAGTCAACAACTTTGGTAACGCAGCCAAACACAAGACATATAACTTAGCAAGCCAGCCAATATTACTTACTATTCAACAGCACAAGTCCAGCATCTGTTGTTGGCTTCTTGCTGTTTTTAATTTAGTGGAGCTGTCGACAACAACTGAAAGTCAGTCTGAGATTTACTCGTTTCTTGCTCGGTCACTGTCTCTATTAACTCTCTTTTGCCCTCTTCGGCAATGTTCTCTACTGTCTCTTTGCCTCGGTCACAATGTACATAGAGGCTGCTGAGCCCACTTGTGTTGCCCGCTCGCCCGGCTCCGGTTCTGGTGTCTATTCTGGCCCCGGACCTGAAAAGCTTCTCCCCCTAGTGGTCAGAGGCTGCTGTAATAGCAGTGTAAACACCAGCAAAGAAGTGTTATTTTAAGGTAAAATAGTTGGATAATGTTGCTTAAACACAACATTGACATGCCAACATACTCCATCTGTTAAGTTAGATCGTGTGATTATGCACAACATTTACATGGATGTTGTGGCGAAATTGTTGAAATTTTAACCCCATCATTAGTGAAAGGTATCCAGGGTAATAGTGTTCTCACTTATATTACTTTTTTTCAATAATAACTGATTAAATAAAGGAAATCTGCAAGGATAATCCAAAAAGAACATACAAAGGAATGATATATCTAAGTATTAGCCACCACCGCCTGAGATATAACACCCTTACTAGAGCTAATCCAATTCAAGATTTTCCTTTGCTGTTGATGGGATTAGTTAACTTTTTATTATTAATCCCAGAGGGGAAATAGTTTGGTTCGCCCAACCACAAAGACAAATAACAAAACAGACAAAAGTCAGACAGGTCACAGCCGACAGCAGAGGAAAGACAAACCAACACACATTCAGAGGACACTAGTGAAGGCCAGGGGCATGTATAGCCAATGAATAAAAAAAGAAAATCAATTAATAAACCTTATAAAATGAACAATAAAAAAATACTAAAACTTTAAGATGCTCATATTTGGAGTATCTTGTCATTCATAACAGGACACTCAACTAGGACTGCAATGATTAATCGATTAGTCGATTGACAGAAAATAAATTGGTTGATTTGTCTGATCAACTGATTTATCATGTTAGACATAATCATTCTCTAGTTCCAGCCTTTAAAGTGTGAGGATTTGGTGTTTTTCTTGGTCATATATGACAGTTAACTGTATCTTTAAAATGCACCGCAAAAATCAAAAGACATACTTGTGAAAAAGTAAAGATATCATTATAAAATATTACTTTAATTAAAGTGAAAGTCGGCCATACATAAAGTACTTGAGTAAAACACTTGAAGTACCAAAAGTCATTTTCTGTCAATAAACATACTTAGGTATAAAAAGTTCAAGTAAAAGTAAATCATACAGTAAATATATATGCACAATATATTATATATATTAATATATACATACTATGGTAAGGTTCAACGGATTATTGGCCTGCCAGTTAACAAATCCAGTATTAAGCATTTTTCTGATAGTTTTTTGTTGGGGTTTTTTGTTATCTGAAATAAGTTAATGAGTGAGATTGTAGTAGAGTAAAAGTACAATATTTGCCTCCGAAATGTAGTGAACTATAAAGTTGCAGAAAATCGAAATACTTGAGTAAAGTACAAGTAACTAAAATAAATGCACTTAGTTACTTTCCATCACTGCCTTTCTCCAAAACCTTTTTTTTTTTTAATGAATCAAGGGTCAAACCTTTTAACCAACCATTAATATCCACTATTCAAAATTAGTTAGGGATATTGGGATATTTTAGTGTTTATTTTGTGTTTTGTGAATATTTTTGACATTTATTGCATATCCATGCACATGCATATATGCACCCATATCCCAATATCCCTAATTTTGAATAGTGTATATGTTTCTGTAAGAGACTGCATCAACGTTACTACCAATGAAAGGTTACATACATACAGACATACAACAACCTAAAACAAGGCAACAAGCTCATTAAAGCTTCCTGTTGACCACACAGGACTTTAGTTTCAAGGGGCAAACAACACCACGGCATTAACATTTTATAGACGGTTGAATCTCATTCACATTCTCAGAAAAGTATTTAATTAACTTAAGTGGAATTAAGTTATAAAACTTCACCAGGCTAACATGTAATCAAACATTTAAGCTAACTTTAAGCTACGTGATTTCGTCCTTCTTGAGACTTTTGCATTCGGTCTTCACAAACCTTACATAACTTACATAAGCCAAAATAGGTCGTTTAAAGTACTTACCGCCGTTTTTTAAACACATTTCCAGCCTCCTCCAGAACTCTTCAGTCCCCATCGAAAAAATATCATGAACATTGATTTTGAGCCAGTTGATAACCGGAAGTGACATACATCCTTGCTCACCTTGCAAAGTGCGTCACCAAAATTGACATTTACTTGTCAGGTTAATTAACGTATTCAAATTGTGATGTTTTATTATTATTATTATTATTTTTATATATATACATTTGCCAATTGGTCTTGGGGTAACTCTTGGGAAAAAACAGTGACAAATTACACCAACATACATTTAAACATACAGTATGCAAATTTCAGCCTATTGGTGGTACTGGAGGTGGTACTGTGACAAGCAGAGCTGTCACCTAGATCCAAACGGTTCATCCCTCTAGAGCACATTTTTGTTAAGAAAATCTATTGTATCGACATTTCTTGTTTTAGCTCGTCAAAAAGCATCAGGACCCATCCTATAAGGACCATGATTGTCCACAGCATTTTGATGGAAATCAGTTTCAAATCATCTTATCAAGAACCATCATGTTAAAAAACAGAAATTGTCTTTGAGGTATTTGAATATATCCTCTGGAAATAATATCCATACCAAATGTCAATGGGCAGGTTTGCATGATCTCTTAATCCTCACCACTTGTAAAGTAAGTGTTTTTTTCTGTTGTAGATACCATAATACTGAGCGAAAGCCAAGTGATAAACTACCTCCCCTCTGGAGTCTCTTGCTCCCCACAGCCTGAGGTCTGAGTCACACAAGAACTTCTCTCGCCTGTCTCTCTCTTGTAGTAATTGCTAGGCTCAATTTGTCCTACAGAAATCACAGTTATAAAAAAACTGCAGGGACAGCCCGGTGCTAGCACACCAACTCCCATGATAATACACCGGTTTGGGTGGTGCCAAAAGCATATGTATAAGGAATGGTATCAGACACTATAAGGATGTTGCTACAGCATGGTAGAAGGGGGGACATAAGTGAACAAACGGACAGTTTATAAATGACCAAAATGCATCACCCTTGTTAACCTGCTGTCCCCCCCTCTCCATCCCCCAGTAGCAGATACAGTGCATGGGCAGAGGAGTTTTTTGGTTGAATACATGAATCTGCCTGACTCATTTATCCTTTTTCTGACTGAGGTTTGTGAAAGTTATATGGCCCCGACCATGGTTCTGAAATAGCTCAGTAGCCTAACTGTGCTGTGTATTGATAAATCCATGGCTCTGTCCATGGTGCTAAAGTAGCAGACAGATTTGTAATTGGCTATTTTCTTTCAATCCGGCCCTTCAGTCAGTTTTCTCTCGGATCTATAATGTTCCTTAAACTATATACGATAAATACCCAATTCCATACTATATTGTCACCTATACTCTCTTGATTAGTGTCACCTTCACTCTGGAAGAAGCTGCATGTATTGCATGTGATGTCACTTGGTGGCTAAGTTGCATTGTGGGTAATGTAGACACCAGGTTTTAAAAGGTAATTTGATCATTTGCTTTCAAACTGTCCATAATGAGTACAACAGTGTTATAGGAGTGCAATGCTTGCCGAGTGGAGTGCTTTTCTAACGTGGTTCCTCCATTACCCACAATGCAACTTGGCAACAACAACTGGATGCAATTTATCAGATTACATGCAGCTTTCGCTTTGTACTACTTTTTTCCACATTTGCAGTAGTGCTCCCCACAACCTGTAAACACCCTTTAATGTGTAAAATTAGTGGAGTTGCCCTTTAGTTTCCACATATACACACACACAAACACACTCACAGAACTGATCAACTACCAACAAAATCAGCATATCCAAATGATAGCATTCATATTGCCTGTCTCTTTCTTTATACTTAAAAAGAAGATCCAGCACACTGCTCTTGCTCAGTATCACAATTTATTCTACTGTTGTTTCTGTCCCTCTGGATCTTCCTCAAGAGTGTTTCAAACTATTTCTACAACAACACATGTGTAGGTTAGTTTCTCAGTCTCAATCTCTCAGTAATTATCTCTGACAGGTGTATTCAATCTCCTCACATTTCACTACCCACAAAAGAAAGGTAAACATGAAGTGAGATACCCCAACACATGATCTACAGTATTTACAAAAATATTTACATTATGCTTAACTAATAAATGAAAACATCAGCTCTACAGCTTTCATAAGTCATTCAGAGTTATTTATGTAATTATATGAACTGGTTATATCTCGAGTGTGCCATATATACGTATGTTTGTACAATCCAAAGAACTCCAGAATTTATTTATTTGGCCATAATTTTCTTTTTTTCAAGACACTTTCAATGCACCTGCATCTGAGTTGTCTGTATTTCTTCTTTGGTAAAAATCTCTGATTTGAAATAAGTTAAGTTCATCTGAAAAATTGTTCTGAGGTTCTGTATTGCTATATTTAGAGAACCTAACAACCTTTATGTGGACAGGAGTGCTGTCAGTCACAGTACTGTCTGCATTCAGCAGACTCCGCCAGCCACCACCTCCGTCTTCAACATGAAAGTGGCTGGGAAGAGTGAGATAGGTGGAGAGACTCTGGGGGACTGCAGGTAACATCAAACTGCGGTCACCAGCAAAGCATCTACAAATGATATACCTCAAGCCCAGAGGGAGATGAGAAAAGGAAGACAGAGGCAAGAACAAGACTGGCCTTCACTGATATTAAGTAATATTTTTATTTTTAAGTGATAATTCAGAGAGCAGGGATAGATGTCACTGATTTACCTCCACACCTAGAATGCAACACATTTTTTCTTGATAAAGAAATATAAAGTGCTACTGACAGTAATGTTTGCATTATTAATTCTTACAAGAAGAAACTGAAAAGAATAATACTTCAACACTGCAGAGATGTCCTCCAGTCCTCCTTCTGTGCATTAGATGGCACTATTGTCCTTATAATGTGGAGGATAGTCCTACAATCAAATCTGAATGTTCTAAAGTCAGCATTACTGCGACGAGCAGCCAGCGTAACTGATATCAACAAGTTGAAGATGGTTTCTATTTTTAAACATACTGCATGCTGTGAATGTTATTATGATATGGTGACAGTTTTGGTGTCATTAATGCAAGTTTCAATAGCGACGGCTGACATGTTCACATAAAGACTGCAGAGTAAGGGAGAAACGCTGTCAACACCAGAAGGAAGCCATGAATACAAATGGTTTGGAACATGGTTGTCACAGATTGCTGCAGGAAATTAGCATATTATTATTGCAATAATTAAAACAGTAAAACCTCCTGTGAAGATTATGACACCAATATGAATAGATGATGTTGCTCATGTTCATCATTTACTCAGAGGCACCTAAGATGCATCTGAATAAATTTTGATGATGATGTATCTTGAATAGCCTCTTTTCTTGTGATACCTCCTGCCTTTGTAAAGGCTGCCGGGTTTGCCTCGTGTACCTGGACTTAATATTGCACAAGCCCCAATGTTGTCATTTTAAATGAAGATGCATGATGCTAACAGGCTTACATCCTGCAGCCACTTTGCCTCCTTGGTGTACTGAAGGATTACCTTGCATTCCCTGTCTTATTATACATGCTATAGGCTCCCAGTTCTCTATAGAGCTGCAATCGTAAACACGCCGAATGTCTTGATTGTGCTCATGTATTATCTGTTATTATTTGATCACAGAGGAGTGGGCTTTAAAAAAGACAGATTGTGGTAATCCCATTTGCTTGGAAATATCTTTGAAGGTAAATGAAAGTGTCAAGACTGCCTCATTATAAATGATTCAGAAAGCGGGAGAAGAAGTAGGAAGCCACAGGAATATGGTGTGCAGAACATAGAAATAAACAGCATACATAATAGAAGAAGCACGGAAACATATATACATCTCTGTGATGTACCTAAAGATTACAACTAATCTTTTCTAAAATTTCATTCAATATTTTATGTGAAGACAGCTAGTTAGATGGATAATAAAATTGTACAGAGAATTTAAATAAGTTGCAAAATTATTAAAGGGTAACTCCACAATAAAATGTGTCTGCAGGTCTTGGGGAGTACCACTGCATATGTGGGTGAAAAAAATCCTTTTGCGGCTCCAGAAGAAGCTGCATGTAATGTGCTGCATGTGTCTGATAAATTGCCTTCAGTGATGTCACTATGTGGCTAAGTTGCATTGTGGGTAATGTAGGCGCCGGGTTTTGAAAAGGAAGAAGAATGTGTGGAATAAAAAGGCAATATCGATTTTGATCATTTGTTTTTAAACTATCCATAATGAGGAGTGTAATACTTGACCAGTGGACTGCTTTTCAAAATCAATAATACAACATAAATACATTTTATAAACTCTCACATAAAAAGGGTAGCACAATATTTAGACTTGGACAATGGATGTTTTTCTTTTTCACAAAAGTGCTTTTATTTTATGGAAGATGTAAGGTTTTTGACCCAAGACCCTGTTGAGTGCATGACAAACACACTGCATTAGGTGTGTGCAGCATGTCCAAAACGACAAAAACACATGTTGTTCATACAGGCTGCATGATTGAAATGCCTGCTGCTGTATGAAGGAAGGTTCTGACAATTCATGAATCATTCTTCCAGACTGATGTCCACCTGGGGCGATATATTCTGAATTATTCCTCCACAAATTGGGAGATCAGTTTCAGGTGTACAGTATGAACATCAGAAAAACACTTTCTCACAGCCCCTACAGAGCATGGGGGCCCGCGCTCCACATCAAAATAGAAAGTCTCCTGCACCTGACAGAGCTCGTCTGACAGGAGAGCTGTGTCTCATTAAAGGTGACTCATTATCTGATCTACTAGGTGTGTGTATGTGTGTGTGTGTGTTTACCTGCTGTAACACGTGTGTGCACATCTGTGTGACATGACATTTTCCCTTCGAGCATACATGACAATTACGGTGGCATTATGCTTTCTCCAAACATGCTGTGGGCATCAAAGGAGAGGCCAGTTTTATAAATTGCCCATAAAGTAGCAATCCTCTGACCTTTACTGCATGTCTATTGTTGTAACTCACACACATCTAAAAATTAGACAACCTCTCTCTCTTCCTCTTGCTGTGAACTTTCCTCCTCTATATGTATAACTCTATCAGTTTAGAGAAAACCTGTTCAGACCCCCTCCCCCCAGTTTTTTGATTCAAAAGAGTGGCGTGGATATGTGAGCAAAATGCCACGTTTCTCATTGGAGTGGCTGTAAGGATGATATTAATTAGCATAATTGCAATGACCATGTGGACTGAGATTATTGTGTGGCTGCTAGGCTGTCTGTTCTATTGTAGCTCCTCTTAGAGCCTGTGGATTGCTCATTGACTCACCCAGCAGTAGCGTTTCCTAGCAACGCCTCTTGAATGTACTGTACAGTACTTCCCCATCTCATGGGCGCCTTTAATAATCTGCTTTGCTATTTCCATGTAAGCTTTGTCAAAAAGATTTATGCTGCATTCGAAACTGGAATGTTTTGCCGCTGTTCTCTTAGTGCATGGCAGTAAAAAAGAAACGTGTGCATTCATGGGATAACATGCAGTTTACAGCATGGCTTTTTCATGCATGACAAGAGAACAACATGTATGCAAAGATGTAAGAGTTTACACAATGAGAGGGGAAAATGCTGACTAGCTTCCCCAGCTTTGACTGAATCACCCCAGAATGATAGCAGTGTTCTGCTGAAGAATGGCTTTGACCCGGGCAATTTCATTAACTGTGGTAGCGCACTCCTGATAGACAGTTTTAATAAGTGAAGATAATTTCACTGAGGGACCTCGTTGTCATGACGAAGCCGGCTGAATGCATACATCATGGTGTTACACAATGAGGCTATGCTTTGGCCTCAATCAGGTATATTCTGCTGCACATTTCTACTAATATCTAAATGTAATAGTCCAGGTTCACAGGTTCACAACCGCAGGCAGGAGTGCAGTGGAAAAGCTGCGAGCTGAGGGCAGCCGGAATTGTGAAAGGTTATCTGCTTGCAGGTGATGAATCCTGGCGTTACATGTATTGTTGTTGCCTGAGTCCGGCTGTGAAATTTATGGCCCATATAAAGGCTCCTCATCACGTGGCTGACAGACAGTATATATTCTCCAGGACAGGAGATCATGACTCCTGATGCCTCGTGAAATTGTGACTGAGATCTCTATGAATCACCGTGCGGAGAATCTGTCTACATGTGGGCTGTAGACCTCAAAGCTTTGGTCTTGGTTTGAATTTCAATCCCCTTGTGTTTTTGTATTTTTATTACCCGACCTCTCACCTTTACAACCTTCTCTTTAAGCTGTGTGATAAATTTGAAATCCCTTATTCATATACCCTGACCAGCCCCTCCATGCACAAGCATATCAACTGCTACAGTCTCAAACTAACTCGACATGTATAAATATTAGGGTGCACAGCTTCTCAGCATGCAGCAGGAAGCCTCTCCGGAGCGCAACATGTTTACCCGCCTCGTGTTCACCTCTTCACATTGTTTTGTTTTATTCATGTCTCATATTGAAGTTCCTCTCCTGTCACCCATAGCTAACCTAGACCTGTGATCGCCGCTTGACTGCAGCATCCAACATCCCTGTGTCAGACCCGGAGTTAGCCCCTCTAATTCTGTTTCAGTTCTCCCTCTCATCCTCCCTCTTTCTTTCTTTCTCTTCACCTGTTTCCGTCCAGTGCTTTTCCCTGAGGTGAGGAAGATGTTGTCTCCCATCTGGCTGACTTCACAGCAGACTGACAGTCTGTTGCAGTCCTCTTGTGACTGCCTGCTGCATATAGTGTTCAGCCCACTGCCAGGAGCCCCAACTGAATTAATCCAGGCATATTTATTTTTAATGCAAACACAGACAGACACCTGACACAATCCTACTTTGTCGTATTAAAAGGGCACTATGTAGTTTTGGAAAATGAATTAAAACTAATAAGTTTAATATTTACAATATTAATAAGGTAATAATACAAACCACTAGCACAGGAGCTTTGGACCAGGACAGGCCAAGGCTAGCAGGTTAGCATGCTAACATTAGTAGATATCTTTGCAACACAACAGATAGACGTCATGATGTCATAACTGTTATTTCGGCACATTGATAATTTCATTTATTTATTTATTTTTACATTTTCAAATAAAATCTTTACTCGTTGCACCTTTATGGTCAGTTTGTTTATTCAGATATGAAAGCAAAGAGTTTGTTTAGGCCTAAGAAGATCTTTCTCTTCTCTCATAGTGCACCTTTAAGGAAGAGAAAGTCTACATTGGTGTTGGTAAAGGTAAAAAAGCACATTATTTGCTGTCTGTATCTGAATGGTGGATTTTATTAAGTGTCTGGGATAATAAAGGATGTTAACTGAGTGTGCAGTGCAGTTTTTTTTTCTTTCCTTTGAATCGACAGTCATCTCGCAAGCTTAATCGCTCTTTAGCGTCAGTGACTGCGGGGAAGAAATGTGACACTGATATTACCCCACTGAGATAAGATTCTCTTCAAATCTGTGCCTATATTTAATTTGTTTAGCCCCCCTCGACTTCACATTTGGAGCCGGAGAGTTTTACAAGGGTTTCTGAAATCCTGTGACTAATGGCTGAGCATATGGCTCCCAGCATTAGTAAATGTTTCCCCTCAAATATTCTCAAAACACATTTTCTTTTAATTCATGTTCATAATGCAACAACTGGATGTTATGGTGCTGCCATGAACCGAAGAAGAGAATTGTAAAACGAGAAGCCTTTTCCTTGAGGGTAGATTTTTATATGTAAATAATCTGAGATCAAACTGCTACAGTAAAACTTGCAGCATAACACCTTGCAATCCAAACCGAGCAGTATGTCTTGATTAAGCCATTAAGAGGCACATTTCCCGGACCTGGACATGTCTGGTGTTAATGAGCCACCTCAGCTGTCCACTGTGGTTACTTTCAAGGCCGTGTGGCTCTCTTTGGGCGAGGATAAAATGAAATGAGGAAGCGTGAGTCAGCAGTGAGACATCGCAGCGAGGTGATTAAAGGTAGTAGTGAAGGCCCTTCCTGGGAGCAGAAGATTAAGACGATGCCACTCTCTCATCTCCCTCAAAGCCCGAGCCATTTGATGTGGCCCCTACAGGCTGCACGTCCAGAGCCAGCATTTCTCGGCAGCAGATCACAAATGAAAATACACATATTCAAATATGTTTTGATGAGAGTGGCTATCATTAGACGATAAATTGAAAGATTGGCTTGGCACATCACAGAGTGCATTTGAAATTCCTCCTGCTGAGAATCTGGCGAGAGAGAAGATTTTATGTCCAGTGCCAAACGTTTGCAAATATATAAAGTAGCGTAGCTCTTCTGACACTGGTGTATCAGCTATTTATACAATCTGTGCATGTATTACTCCAATGGCAGAGGAAGCAGAAAAGGCATAATTAGAGCTGAAATGTTTAGACAATAAATCATTTAGAAGATAGACTGAAAATTAATTGGCAACAATTTTGATAATCAATCATTTTAGTCATTTAGTCATTAAGCAACACCCCAAAATGACAGATGTTCTCTAGTTTCAGCCTTTTTTAAATGAGGAAATGAGAGGACTAGCAACAAGCTGTCAGTTTTTTCGTTTTGTCTTTGCCTCAACGCGTCTTAGCCTTAATATTAGTTTTGTTGTTTACACTTTTAATACAGTAACAAGGCTCAGAATGTCCTGTGAACATTACCTGTACCCCTGGAGCTCCTCTACCCATCAAGATATTTGCCCCTTGTTGGAAACCTGTGGATGCACAAGCAGATACATTCCCAAAAACATGTAAAGTAAAACTAAAATACAAAGTGATGACTCGTCCAATGGGACACCCTGACTTTTCTGTCCATATGCTTTAACATTGAATATCTTTTTCGTTTTGAGCTGTCGGTCGGAAAAACACGTAATCAAGACGTTACTTTCGACTCTTGGAACTTGTGCTGGGCATTTTCATTACTTTCCGGCATTTCATTATTTAAAGGTGTAATTTGTTAAATATAGCCAGAAGTTGAAGGTAGCTACAAAGAACAGAATATCACCAGAGTAACCAATAACTGCTGCTCTTTGCTAGCCATCCTTGGCTGTAGCTAGCCACTGTTAGCTAGTTAACTCGTGGCTCAGTTAGCCATGGTGCCAGCAGCCCTAGAGTTTGTGTGGACCAGGACCTCAGATCACAGGGGTGATCAGGTGACAGGGCTTAGCTCAACTGGATTTGGCAGCCTGAGAGTGAACATGGCTGGACACCAAACTGGGACTGAACACAGCCTCCAAGACTGCCGGAGGTCAGTTTGAAGAAAGGGGATACGGTACAGAGGTGATTTACAGCGGTTCTGACCAGGACACACACGTGAAACACATCCAGTTGCCTACAATACAGCACTTAGAATTACCATGACCTGGATGACTGAGAACCTTCATCAACATGACCAGGACTATGACTTCGGAGATGATAAGACACAGCAGACGGGGATAGGAGAGGGGCGCAGCGGGAGAGAAGCGGCAGAGAGTCCGACATCAGCAGCAGGTAAAAACGGCACGTAGAGCTGAAATATTTTCATATCTTGCTCAGTGAATTGAGGATTTTTTTCTACTAATGCAGAGGTGATTCGTGGAAAGCTTTATTTAGTTAATGTCGAGGTCGAATGAAGTGTGTTTTATGATGACTTAATGAGGCAATTAAACTCGTCTTAGTTCAGTAAAAGAGAGAATCTTGAATTCAGAAGGTCTAGTGTTGTATTTTTCTGTTGAGCAAGGAAAAAGAAGAAAGTGTATTTAATTTTCTGACATATTGTGAGTTTATTTTTTTCATTTATTATGCCAACAGCTGGCATATAGGCCTGTCTGCAGCTGAAACTAAGGGGGCTATCAGACCATCCCCTCTTCAGGTACAAAGTGGTATTATGAGACAGTAAGGACCGGGGCTTGCTGGTTGGCATGCTAACTTCAATAGATATCTCTGCAACACAGTAAATAGATGTCTTAACGTCAACACTGTTGTTTCTACACACTCTTTTGATAATGTTAGTTCATTTTTGGAATGTTTTTAACTAAAATTCTGACCACATCTTACAAATTTCTCCTTTAAGCGATTAATGAATTAAGTGAAGAAGTAATGAACAATTAAATTGATCATTAGCGGTATCCCTATGTGTCATCCAGACCTTACAAACTTTCTATAAACCTCCTCAGTTTTGACTTCGCCTGGTTTATCTTCAATAGACACAGTTCCAGAGGTGACAGGCCTTAAGGACTTAAAATTCATAATCCTTCTGTTGGGAGCCTTTTCCCTATTTGGCGATAATTTCCCCCTCATCAGAGGGAGGTCAGAGCCTGTTCAGAAACCTACACAAGCAGCTTCATGAAACAGCTTGTTTGTGAAATTCTGCTCACGTGTTTGATTTGTGATCATAAAATGTGTATGTGAACATGTACTCTGTGTGTACGGCACAGTATGTGCGTGGGTGTATGTGTTGATGTGCATGTTTAATGTTGTATGAGTGAATGTATGAGCAAATGTGCCTGAAAGGCCTTTATACATATTCCACTTCCATATGTCCCTCATATATTTCTCAGGGGGTTAATCACATTAGAGTGAGTCACACTTGACCTCCCTTGCAGAGGATTTAAATAGATCATAAATACTGCCGCGGTGTGATCAAATTACTGATATGTTGCGAACATGTATGTTTGATAATGTGGCATTTGGATGGCAAAGTGGTGAAATTGTACTGTCCTTTAATTCATGTAATATATTTCAGAAGGACGATTATTCCTGGTCATTGTCGTGATGGAGCAAATGATTGAGATAAAAGCTTGTTTTGAAGGCTTTCATACAGCCAGGGTCTCCCTCCTTCATTGCGTTCGCTGATTTCCTGATGCAGAGATGGCCATTGTACTGTACGTAGATGATGCCATTAGCACAGATACATTAAACATGAGCCATGAGCCCGGCGCTGGAATAAAATGGAACAGATGGTAAGCATATTTTGAGCTGAGCCAGAATGAATAATTCCCCCAACTGATGACACAGCAACGCCAGCAACAGCTTTGAAAACTCCCAACTTGTTTTGAGCAAAGTTTGTATAATCAAGTTCATCGTGTTTGTCTCTGTGCCACAAACCTTGGCAAACACATTTTTAATAGATGTTTTTTTGACAGATCTAAAAATGCAAAAACATGTCAAAGTGTGAAAAAAAGAAAAAAGAAAATTTACAAAATCACAACACCCACAAGCTCATCCTGAAATCTAATCCCTTTAGTTTGCGTTCCCCTCACTGTGATGATCTTTGGTTTACCTTTGTAAACAAGCTGCTGCTGTGTGTGACATTCTGCTTTTACAGCAGCTTAGCTTTCCCAGGTTCAGACGCTGGATGTTTGTCCTTGAGGGGACAGTTGCCCTCAGACCTACCTGTCAGTTTGAATAAGAGGTGGCAGACCATTTTTGCGGTAGATTTCCTCGAAGTACTCAGGGTATAATCCATTTCCAAAAAAGGCACTGTGACTTAATAGAATTTTTTTCCCCCTGCAAAGTGAGTATAATGTTTTTGTACTATTTCATGTAAAGCAACCCCCATATATTTTTGCTTTGACAAATCACTTCTTCATGGAGTCAATGATGTGGTCAAGCACATTATGTGTCCAGGAAAAGCCCTGGCTTTTGTCACTCCACTGGTCACTAACAAATCAGGATGTGACCTTGCACTGGCAACCATTTGCTTTCAAAAGATTACTACTGTCCATAAATTACTACTCAGTTCATGGCTCTCACGAGCATCAGCATCAGCTGCTTCTATCTCTTTGTGAAATCTTATTTTGTTTGCTGTTTATTCTGTTTCCCTCCTTCTCAATGATGATGGGCTTTGACATTTGATGAAAAGGCAACCCCACCAAACCACCACGGTCATTAGTTACCCCCGCGTGGGAATATTTTTCGCACTAAAGTTTTGTTTGACTGCATTATGCATTACAGTTGCTGAATGATTTATTCCGTCTGACAAGTAGCCCATAATTGAATGTGGCCTTCAAACGCAATGCTGTGAAAGCTCACACTCACCCACGTTCGACTTCATCGCCTCCAGGAAGCCTATACTCCCTTTTCTACCCCAATTAAGATTGTTTCACTGTGTTATTACTTTCACTCTCTAATAATGAAATACTGGGAAGATGGGAAACAAAAATAAGGGTCAAATGTAAGTTTGAGCAAACCAATTAAGTGGTGTTTTTATGCTTCTCGTGAGAGTTTTTGTTTTTATTAGATGGGCCGTTCAGTCATTCAATTGTATGGACTTACACGTGTGTTTGCTCTACTTCTGTATTTTTCTTCTAAGCCAATTAAATCGGGAAACTATTGATGTGTAAGTTGAATTAAAATACTTTGGTGAGTTATCTTTGGTAAGTTGCCTCTTGATATACCTCACACGTACGGGGACCTCATGTCAAAAGTGACCTTACCTTCCTCGGCTTATCTTTATCTTGATTGTCCTAGCGCCTGTCACCTATTGATCTCCTTCAAAAAATAACAGCAGGGGGAGGAACATTAAGCTCTTTTGTGCTTACATGACCCCGACAAGAAAGTAAGACAGAGCAGGAAAGAAAACAGTGCTTCATTCTGCAACATTTAGTCCAATCAGCTCCCTGAGGCTGAACGCCGATGGGAGGCTCGGCTCCTGTGGTGAGGGAAAGTGGAGGCTGTAAGCGTGCTCTATTTTTCTATAGCATCAAAAATGCATGTGGGTGAAGTGCATTATGAATTACATGCAGGGCTACCTCGAACATATCTGTATAGCCTATAAGCACGCAGTTTACTGACAGACTGGAGTCTTTATCATGAAGCATCCAGTGTGGATTATTATGGAGGATTTTGTAATGAAAAATTCATCTGAAGAGACACAAAGACCAGACTCTGTTATACACATGTTTGCTTTGATAATGATTTATGCCCAATTTCTTCAAATTCAATCAGCAGAATACGTTTTGGCAATGTACATACTGTACAATAAGCTGAAACTTAATATTTCTTTGGATTCAATTTTTAATTTTATGTTTTGCCAAGGTGATGCTCATGGTCTGGTGTGGTTAAGGCACAAAAAACACTTGATTATGGTTGGGAAAAGATCATGTTTTAGCTTACCTGCCACAAACCAGCTGAAAATTGGCCTGACATCTCGTCAAAAATATCTCGTTATGTTGCTGCAATCTTGGATAAAAAATGTCCCTACGTCTCATCAAAAATATCCATTTTTTTTGCCACTAACATGGCCAAAAATGTCCTAGTTTAGATCCGGTTTTGAATATCTTAATGTCTCATTAAAATATTTGGTAATGTTGCCACTTAAATGGCTAGAAAATGTCCGACATCTTGACACAAATATCAGGTTTTGTTGTTGCAGACATAGCTGGAAATTGCCCTGACATCTCGTCAAAAAAATCTGGTTTGTTGCCACTGAATGTTTGGACGTCTCGTTAAAAATATCCAGTGGTTTCACGCTTACAAACTCCATCTACTGACTTGAATATCAGCTCATATATACGTCATGTGAATGTGATGTGACACTTGTTGAAGACATTTTGATACGTATAAAATATACACATTTGTTAATGTATCAGTGGTTTGCAGAAATGTAAAATGTCAACATTTTATTTGTTGTTTGATTCTTCAGTAGTGATTTTACGTTGTTGTTGTCTGTACAATTTTGTAATAACTGCAGAGTAGGTGAAAGAAATGGTAGAGAATACAAAATGCAGTTGTAATAATAGCCATCAGCCAAGTGTTAGTGTGCAGAGAGTTTTTTGGCAGGGTGTAAACACCTAACTATCTGAGGAGGAGTCCAACACTGTACACTAACAAATGGAACAGAGTGTCGACTTCTGAAATATTCATCCCACTGCCACAGCAGACACTGAAACGGCGGCGGCAGAGACAATGATGAAGTGAACGACCAACAGCAGGACAGAGACTTTGCCCAGCCAAGCGAAGCCACCCTTGAATCCACCGTTGGTCTCACTCCTGCTGTTCAAAATACGGAGAGGAGCCATGAATCAAAAGCTCGCTTTTATAGAAAACATGCAGTACACAAAATAAATCTACACTTAAATTAAAACATGGCAACATGCGGACAAATGTATTCTGGTTGCAGTTGCTAGGTAACAAGTGCTTCGGGGGAAACCCTCATTATGAAGTATTTTTTACGCGTCATTAATTGCTAATTTTCAGATAGAAGTATTTGAATACTCATCTTAAATACTATTACCCACATTGGTAAGAGCTGGTGAGCATTTAATGTTATGGTTTTTTTTCACAGTTTGGATCTTTATCAAGCGAAAGGATGTTTTTTTTTCCATTTGGGATGTGTTGTACGGCTGGATATTGTACTCCAGCTAGATCAAAAACCATCATGTATTGTATGTCACGCTTGCAGAGGAACAGAGGCACACGGTTACGTACAATCTCTTTCTCATAGCTCCACACTTATCAAACAGTTGCCTCCACAGCCAGAGCTGAGGATGCAACTGCCGAGAATCCACCACCCTCGTCTGAACAGGCTTATTTTTAGCAGGCAGGGATTGTGAGAGAGCACTTGTTTTATTTCAGTCCTACTGGCTCTGCCTGAAGCACCACAATTATTTGGTGCCCTTCGAGTATGCAGAGTCATTTTCCTCAAGCGTACATCCAACACATGGATGGACAAAAGGTGGTAGGATTTATGAAGGTTCACTGCAGCTCAAAGACACATTCCTCGTGGCCGTGGATGAGCCTGTTTTTTCTGCTCATTCTGTAATATCACTCCAGTGAGTTAATGATGTGGTCATTTGTCATAACTAGTATCTCACCAATATGGATTCATTAAAGTCTTTTTTTAATCCTAGGCATAAATAATCCTTCAGTGCCAGATTGCTTTACTAATGAGAGCCAAATCATCACAACTGGATGACATGCACAGGCTTCCCATGGCTATATCGAGAAAAAAATAGATCCTCCACACTACCCGTGCTCTCAAAGCAATATTTTTGGCAAAGGAGGGCGACAGTTGCTCACTGATCTTAAAGCAAACACGAAATGGAAGGGAGCAGATAAAGCGAGCATCAGGCAAACAGGCTCAGTTCTCTACAGAGAGAGTGGGCTCGGTGTGATGTGTCCTCCTCAGCTCCTTTTTCCCTGCGCTGTTGGCGACTAAAGCAGAGATAGATTTTGACTCAGGTGCAAACTGAGCTGTTTTGCAGACGCCCACACCAGCCCGTTATCTTACAAATACAATACACCAGAGACTAGGCATCTGTTGTGGCTGTGCGTGTGTGTGTATCTATGTGTGGGTGTGGGTGTGAGGATGTAAAAGTATTTGTGTGTCTGTCAGTGTGTGGATTTTTAAAACAGTGGAAGACAAACAGATGATCGACCTTTTTCTGTTGCCATATATAATCCAAACTTCTGATAATACACTGGGGAAATACATACATATATACACATGTAAAAATAGGATTGATCAATGTGTAAACGTCAGCGTGTGACTGTCTTGATAGTGGCTGCATTACGCTGTGGCAGCTGTTTCCACACTGAATTAACAAATGTATTTGTATTGCCAGGATAGGAGCTAAGGGATAAAGAGGGAAAGTGTAAATGTAAAACAAGTCATGACAGAATCTGACAAGAGACAGAAATATCCTCTCTCCCCCTCTGGTGTTCTCTTTTACACTCTCTCAGCCATTTTAATCTCCCCCTTAATACCATCCCTTCCAGACTCAACTTTGATCACTGTCATTTTGCAAACTTACAGGATTGGAAGGATTGAGACAAATGCATTATTCATCCCACACACCAATTTGGGTCTCCTCTGCTGCCTGTAATGCACTTCTCTCATCTCCCTGTCAGTTTTGTCTTTTGTTTCGTTTGCTCAGTCGTAGGACGGCACTGATCTTCGGGGATCTGTAATGGACTGCAAAGTTTAAAAGGGAAAAATTACGGAATCACATAATTTAATATTTTAGAAAGAATATAAATAAATAACACATTCATAATTTGTAAAATTATACTGAAATGTGTTGATTTGGTCGATTTTCAAGGAGCCTATTGCACCTTTTAGTTTTTTTCCTTTCCCACAGTTTTTTATATAGGTTCTTGTGCATGTAAAAGGTCTGCACCAACAGAAGCTCCTCGCTCCCACAGAAAACACTGCTCATGAAAGGCCTCGCCAGTAGCCCCGCCCTTAATTCTGCGACTTTGTGACATCACACTTTATCACCATGTCACACATTTGCATAATTTGATGTCTTGCAACTACTTTGGCACGTAAGAATTAATTCAGCACAGCTGCTCTGTTGTTGTTAGCGATGCTAGCTCAGGCATGTGTGAGCTGACCAATCAGAGCAGACTGGGGGCGCCTTAAAAAGAGAGGAGCTAAAACAGAGCGTTTCAGACAGAGGGGGGAATACATTGCTGCAGCACTGGACTATATGAGATAACAGATTTTTTTTTTAGCATCAAATGTGCAATATGTAAGAATTTTATTTATAACTATCAAAAATGAACTGAAATTATCAACCGAATGTGAAGAAATAACAGCTTTGACATTATGTCGAGGACATCTGTATATCCTGTTGCGGAGATGGTGACATGCTGCCCCCTGTTTGTTTTGAGTATGAATTTGACAGGTGGGCAATTCTTACATATTGCACCTTTAAACATTTAAAGCTGAACGTGAAGCTGAACGTGAATAGTACTTAATTTAGGAAAAAAATATAGACACGTGTGAATTTTGTAATTTCATTCCCACAAGTATGGCCCCTCTCCAGAAATGTAGCTTCAGTTTATGTTCAGTGTCAAAAAGCATGTTGAACAACAAGCCATTATACCACCGTCAGATTTGTTTCATGGTGCAGATATTGTCTAACCACCGTCACGATCGCCTTGAGCTGCAATGAGCACAAAGCTTCCATGCCCGACCTGCACCTCAGTAAATCACACCCAGAGCTCGTGAGTCAGGAGCCGCTGCAATAAAATCGAATTGGAAATCACTACAGAGGCCTTGGAATGTTGATATACTCTCTCGTCAGATGGACTAAAGACTAATCTGACGCCATGTAAAAGCACTTGCCACAAGTGTTTGCCAGTGACAAAATCTGACTGTCAGTCCTACAAGGTTACATTTATACACAAGAGCCGGGCTCATACTGACAGATATTATAGATCTACTTCAATATGTGATAAAAACACAATGACAACAGGAGTTCTTTCTGAAGTCCCACACATCCACTGGCAATCTCGGAGAGGGAAGGAAGAATTTTTAATAGGATAAAAGAAACACGCCTTCATCCATGGGTAGAGTGCACAATGTATGTGCAAACATTTCTATCCATGATTCAAGTCCCACCGCCTTAGTTACTGTTAAGCTTTCAGTTGTCAACCACACACATGACAATGGGACAGATTTGCTACTAAAATGTTCAGTGGGCTATATTTTTTAAACAATGGGTCCTAGTATCACCTGTAGTCACAGTTACAGTAGCTAATAAAGCTAGCATTAGCTCCGTGGGTTGTTCCTGGCTAACTTTTCAGTGCTGCCAGCTGATTCTTTTTAAAGGTGCACGTGTAGTTTTAGGAAACACATTTTGATTGAATGTTTTTTTAATGCATAAACAAACTAAATATACAAACTCTCTTTGTTTTCATGACTGAACAAACTGAATAAACAAACTGACCTTAAAGAACAACACAGTAGCTTCAAACAGTGTTCTGGGGACCTTATTTCGCTCTGAGAACAGCTTGTTTATTCAGTTATGGAAAAAATAAATATTTCTGAGTTTATCACCTCATTAATATTGTAAATATAAAAATTCTGAGTTTATCACCTCATTAATATTGTAAATATAAAAATTCTGAGTTTGAAGTTCTTCTCCAAAACTACATAGTGCTCCTGTAAAACAAGAACCATGTAACAAGGTCTTAAATTAGCTCTTGATGATTACTGAAAGTAAGCAGGGTTTTAATTTTTTCACACTCAAGTTTTTTTCTTTTTTCATTCTATGCACAACTATTTCTGTCTCTTTTTCTGTGTAAAACAAAGTGCAACACTATGAATCCTCATATTTGAATGTTGTGTTCTGCCCCTCTCTCCAATGGCCAGCTTTTCATCCTTTCTTCTAGCGTTGCGGTTCAGAAAACACCTATAAACACTTTGGCTTTCTAATACAGTTGGCACACATGTGCACAAACTCCTTTTTTTTAAGCAAGCCAACCATGAAGCTGCATGTTCAAGAAAAAAAAAATAAGTATCCTTACTCCTCGATGGTCCATGTAGAAGACGTGGAGTGCAGTGTAGAGCTAGTTAGCCCCACAGTATTATTGATTAGGAAAAGCTTAAGGTTGGACTGACATTTTATAGTAGGTTACTGTTACATAATGCTGGTTGATGGCCTAGCTGACATACTTTATTGCTTGATGAACAAATTCCCCGAATCCAGTAGAGAACAACAGAGCTGCCAAAATTTGTTAGGAGTGGAATAAAGAAAGGTTTTGTAAAGATGAACAGATTTTATGTCAAATTCTTTCTTTTTTTAAAAAAGATAGGGGTATTTTGCAATGACAGTTTTACTTTATTCTGGTGGCTTTTTGCAGGTTAGGGTTAGGCATTAATATTCATCAAAAAACACAACAAAAAACACCACCCTTAGAGATTCAACAGTCAACAACAAAAGATAGAAAATCTGTTTGTTACGAAATTCGGTTTCCCAAATCTGTCCCAAATTAACCTCTCCTCAACCAAATCAATAACGGATCTCTGCAAAAGAGAATACACCGAGCATCTCCGAAATTGTCTCAGCTTCCTCCAGTGGTTATGCACACAGGATCAATGTCTGGAAGTCAAGCTGCTGGCTACCGGTAAGCTAGCTGTGTCGTCTTTGAAGTGTTGTTTCCTTTTTTTCTCAGAACGTGCTCAAGTAGCGGGTGTTGTGAGAAGAAAAGTACTGGGAGAATCGCCAATCCTGCTGTTGATTTCAGTGATTTAAATTGAAAGTTGATCAATTTTCAAATTAAAATTAAAATTAAAATTAAAATCAAAATCGTGACATCCCTTAAAGTAAGCACTCGTTCCAAAAACTGACCTGAATTTAACCCTATTCGTTTTTCAGTGTTTCCAAAGCACGCTCCCTAGCAAGCTCATGAAATGGCTGACATTTATTTTGTACAATTTAACACCTCTAATGAATCTTGACAGATATTTTATGTTGCTAGTTTTAGTTCATGTTTATCATAAGATAATAGCTGGTTAGATTTCAATTGTGGTTAGCTAGCACAAGCAACACTTCAGCTACCATAACCTACATTTACCTCAACCTAAAAGTGGAAGACCACGGGTGGAGGATCAGAGTGGACATGAGCACTTCGGTGTGGGGTTGAGGTGTAAATACCTGAACCATGACCAGGTTTCAGCTCTGGTCTTGCCTGATAGCACGATACTGTAGGCCTATGAATGAAAGCAGATAGTGGATGAATGCAATGGCTACTTTGAACACTTGTATACTTTCTGCCAGATTTCTCTCCCTGCAGGAGGTCAAATGAGTTTCTTTGAAAACTGCCCATTCAAGGAAAAATTTATCTACCCTCTTCCTGGACATGTTGTATAATAAACTGTTCTGTTAAATGCAAATGATTTGCTTGCATATTTTGCACTATTGACCAAACTTTTTTCTTGACTTGAGTTGAGCAGCTGCTGGCATTCATTGATATTCACTTGATGTCCATGTTTATTTGAATGTTTTAGCATGAGATAACATTAGGATGCTCACCAGCAAAAGAGAAATGATTAACACATACCACACTTTAGGTGTATACTTTGTTAAGGAAACAGTCCACTTGCCCTCCAAGATTTAACACCAAAAAAAATGGATTAATGCTGTCCCTATGCCACTCCCCAGAAATATATATAAATATAAATGTAGTCAGTAAGTAATCAATGCACGTTATGTCTTAAATTCACTGAAATGTGTTTCAAATATAGTTGCCGCTGCTGGACAGCACTTAGAAAGGTTGATCCAGATTAAAGTGTCCCAACTCTCTTTGTCAACAGACCATTCACAAGGCAGCCATTATCCTCTGACGTCACGCTCAAATGTTGTACTGCTGTGTTCCAGGTTGTCTTATAAATGTAGGAAATCTGACAAATTGTAATCATTTCACCACTTCCTAATATATCAGCGACTGAAATGATTGGAAAGTGAAATTCTGATGGAAAGATGATGGAGACTGAAAATCTGGAGATACATCGAGCCATATTTCAAGGTAAAACAACAAATTTGTTAATCGTTAGCTAACGTTAGCATTCAACCACCTATTTGCGAATGTTACCGTTTGATTACGTCCAGTGCATTTCACTTTCAGGCCTAAATAAATGTGTCAAACGTGCTGCTAATAATCCAGAATGTATTTACACTTTTCCTGTCCGATCATTTCACACTCTCAAACAGTGAAGTTAGCTAGGAAGTGGTTGAATGCTAACATTAGTTCCTCCTCTAATAGAAGCTGATGGGTTAGCAATATGTTGTTTTACCTTGAAATTTGGCCCAATGTCCCTCCAGATTTTCAGTCTCCATCATCTTTTCAGTTGCAGAACAATCAATAAACGGTCAAATGATAACAATTTGTTAAATTCCCAACATTTATACGACTTACAACCTGTAATACAGCTCCGTAACATGTTCCCAACCAGAGTGTGACGTAAAAGGAAAATGACCGCCTTGTGAATATACTTTACCTAGTTATGGTTGCTAAGCTATGATTGGGCAATTACTCACCAGGAGGAAGGGGCTTAGCAAAAGGTCAACCTAATGGCTAATTAAAAAGCCTTTAAATAAATGCAGTATCACACATTTGACTTCTTACTAGTAACCTTGGATGGCAAAAGGCATGTTTTTTCCTTTTTGAAATTACATGATGGGACACATCTTGTACTTGAATTGGTAGACTGGGCTTGTTACATTAAAAGGGAAACACAGCAGACCACTGTGATGGTGTGAGGACATTTGTCTAGTGTTTCATGCAGTGCAAAGTCGCCAACAGTTCAGTCGTATGTTGCACCGTTTCTCATTTTTGATCCGTCATGTATCATCCCATCTTGGCGCGAGAGGTGAGAGAAGCCAATCCAAACAGCCAGTCAGCATGCCATATTTAATTTTGAATGTTCAATGAAGTTTCACTCTCGTGTCTTTCAAATCACACATTATTTGGAAATTCCTACCTTAGAAAACTGTTTCTCGGGAGGTGAATAGATTTGATTGTGGGGCACCGAGGGGAACCATTCTGTTGGATTCAACAGAAGCTGTCGAAATGCTGCCATTTTAATGCAAAATTGTTTTTCATTTGTCCTCTCATCAGCCAGCAGTGCCAGCTGTTTTCTTTACCACTGGATGAGTCTTTGTCAGTTATTATTTGTCAAGGAACCCGATGATGGAAATTATCAAAACATCTCTCCAAAAAAAATGACATTTTTTCTGGAAAGCTAACAAGATTTTAAACTCTGAATAACCATTTTCTTGCCTCCTACTACAGTCCTCCCACATTTTCCAACTACACATGACTCAATTATTTTAGCATTGTAATGCTATTTCTGTGGAGAGGCATTAATGGCTCTGCTGGAGAGACCGCACATGACAGAAGACAGAAAAAGACAAAGTGACATCTAGAGCAAAGATCTTGGTGATAAAGGGCGACTGTTTTCTGGCAGAGCAAGCACTGATTTAAGGTGGCCTTAAGGGATTTGCACCTGCTTACCGAGGAGTCAGAGGATAATGCCATCAGCAGTTTTGATATTCTGATCCATCCCATGGGTTTATTTAAGAGTTTCAGAAGAAAGGTCTATCTCGGGATAAAGACAGAATTAACCCAACTGCTTGCGATACTGGCGGTCATGGCACTGACTTTATCTCAAGTCCTTTAAGGTATCTCTTGAAATACAGTTATTATTTACACAGCGTATTTGACAGCAACAAAGAGTTCACTGTGAAATATGAACAGCAGCAGTGATTACACAGGGTATGATCAAAACAATGAGAGCGGCAGAAGAAAAGACTTCTGGCTGTGACACTGGCTCTGTGTCGATGTGGGATCCTTTATCTGGCACAGTTTTGGTCCAGATTTAGAAATAGATCACATCAATTTGCAGCTGTGCATGTGTTGTCAATAAGGCAAGATAAACGTACAAAAATAGCACGAGCAATCCAGTGTGAATGATGTGTTTTCGCAAAAGGCCTGCAGACTGTACCACTGAATCTGAATAGATAGAATCGTCTGCATCTCTGCCCCTGAGATTTTTACAGGGTTTTGGTCCAGTTATCTACGAGGGACATGTTCAGCATCAAGCGACATTGGGAGTATATCAGTGTATCATTTTTACTTGGGATTGCTCAATAAATGTATACATGCGCATGTGTTCTGTGACACTTACAAAGAAATAATTGACAGTTGTTAATATGTAGCAATTATGGTATAGATTTTCAGGTATGTAGTGGCGTTGTTGTGTACATTTTTACATAAGAAGGAGATCGATTACACTTTCATATCTGCACGGTGAACATTAAGCTACAGCCAGCAGCTCAGCATAAAAACTGAAAACAGGGAAACAGCTAAGTCAACACAATCTGCGCATTATACGTTGTTTTTACACTTTATGTTGTTTTTGTATGATTAAACAAACAATATAATGTGTTAAATGCACAGCATGTAATTTCTGCTTCCAGGGGTCTCAAAACCAAAGACATAGTTTGATGACGTTGTGAAGTAGCACAGGATCGGGGGAGTTGTTGTCTCCATTGTTAAACAACCACTACTGCTGATGAAAATCTATTTGACATGTCTCAGTGGTAAATGTTCATGTTTGCTGACTCCCTTCCTCCCTCTCTGATGTATCACCTGCCGTTTACCCGGAAGATTAAGCGACTGGCGAAACTCACCGTTACCTTGAGCGAAGCTTATTTTCGGCGATCTGAGTCCAATGCTGAAATCCTATAGGCTTTGTGTAGAGGGAACCAGGGTGATACTAACTTTTGGGTTAGCCTAAAAGTACGTCAGCGCTACACCACTCTATGCTAGGCTAAGCTAACCAGCTGCTGGCTGTAGCTACAGACGTGAGAGTGGTATCGACCTTCTCATCGAAACCTTGGCAGGACAGCCAATAAGAGATGAGCGTGTTTCCCAGTCACAATTGTTTTGTGCACATTTGAATACACTTTTGGTGATGACCAGACTTACTACATGGTTGCATAGGCTTATTCCAGCTCTTTACAGTGAGCATTGTTGGCCTTCCATAATTTTTACCACCCCCGTTATACTGTAAGTATTTTTATAACATTTTATTGGTCTGAACGGGTAAAGCATGCATTATATCTAGTCAAAGTAGCAAGATGTTAAACACTTATGTTAGATCTTTATTCCTGAAGAGATTGGGTATCATACAATGTCTTTGATGCATTTAGAGAAAACCAGATTTCATGGCATGGATTCAGTAAACAGAATGAATGTGGGGCTGTGGTAGACCCTGTGGCTATATAAAGATTATAGTCATTATAATATTATTGCTTTCATCACAGAGGAGGGAGATTATGGGCCCTTAAGACAAAGGTTATGATTTCCTTACAGGACCACCTCTAAATCTAACCAGTAACACCTAAGTTGAAATTCTAATGGTGTGTTTTGTACGACCACACAGGCCTACTGTAGATTAAGTTGATTCTGTTATATAATGAAATAAAGTGATTGCACAGTACTGAACTACTGCTCTAAGCAGTTAATTAATGACAAAATGCCCATAAATGCTTTCTAATATCACTGCGTTAGTATATAATGATTGTGCTTATCAAGTACAAGTATCGACTCTTTCAACTTAAGTGTTACTTTAATAAGCAAAGTGAAAATTGTGGAGCATTGTGCCCAGTTCAGATGGGTCATATGATGCCTGTGATGCATTTTCAAACGTGAAATGCATCACCGAGCAACATATTCTGTATTTGATCAACTAATAAAGTCATAAAATCGCACATGGTAAAATAGTCTATATATGAAATACCAAAAATCCAGCTGTGAACAAACAATGAGAATGGAAACAAGGTAATATATTTAAGGCTAAACATCTTTGTCTATTACCTTCGTATAGCTAAGTCAATAAGAGGAGCATGCAATCAACATAACATTTGCCACAATTTTACATTAAACAACAAAAGCAATCAACTCAAAACAAATGTATGTGCCTTTCGTCACCACAACTTAGAACCATGTAATGTTGGTTTTCCACGTGGTAAATCATATGGCTTTGTGCAATTTTTCCACTGTCAGTAAATTCACTAATGAAATTGTTTTTGTAAAATAATATATCAATAAATGTCATGCCGGAAATTATTGAGATTCTGTTCTACATGCGCTGTTTCTTACATGCCGGATTGTTCTAATTGTACATCATCATCCTAAAAAAAAATATCAGAGGTCTTCCGTCATAGCATGTACACTTACATCCAGGGACAAATGTGCTCAATTCCATCACCCTACTTTATATAAGGTATTTGTGCACATATTCTACATTTCTTTTAATATAAGAATATTGTCCATTAATAAATTAGGAATAGTACAAGGACTTCAGGTAGGGAAATAAAGGTGGATGGCATAAGTTAAAATATGTAGCCTGCTTTATGTAAAGCGATCTGAATTCATCTTTCTGAGTTTGGGCGGCAGGTGTCCGTCCATCCTGCCCCCTCCTCCCCCAGCCAGTCGCTGCAGCTTGGGAGGTAAGTCTGCCACTGACTTACTCATGGGCTCTGTGTTGATCTTGGAGGCCTTACCAGCCTGCTTATCATCAGAGACACCGGGAACAGAGCTGATTCGCTGCAGCTTCATGGGCAGGTCTCCGAAGCTGTAAGTCATCTCCGAAGTGGTGGAGCTCATCCTTAGTAGCTTCTTGGGCAGGCCATCCCGCCCTGACATCTTCTGGAGCTTGGTGGGCAGCTTGGTGGTGCTGTCATTGTCCTCCAGGGTCTCCAGGCAGTCCAAAGAGCTGTTCTTCTCCCCGCTGTTGCACAGGGACGGAGCCATGAGGGGCGAGGAGAGGAGGAGAGCCTCCTCTTGCTCCTTCACGCTGTACGGAGGGGTGGGCACCTCGAATGTGGCGTGGAACTGGGAGTAGTCCACCTTGAAGAAGCCCTCCTCCAAGGAGATGACCGGGAAGAAGCGGTGTCCCCACAGAACCTCGTCCTCGGTGTATGACGTCCTCGCTTGGCAGGTCATCCCTGTCAAAGAGAAAAAAGAAAACGGGATGAATAGTCAGATTTGCTTCTACAAATTAATGTTGAAGCATCAGAAATGAGGACAAATTATGAGTCATTATGTTGCAGAAGCCCAGCACAGAGATTTTAAGATGAAACGTTTCATGAATGTAGTGTTAAAGGGGCACTACGCAGTTTTGGAGAAGAATTTCAAACTCAGAAATATTTATTCTTTCCATAACTGAAGAAACAAGCTGTTCTCAGAGGAAAATAAGGTCCCCAGAACACCGTTTGTAGTTTCAAGCAAAACAGTATGAAACTGTGGTGTCCTTTAAGGTCAGTTTGTTTATTCAGTTTATTCTGTCATGAAAACAAAGAGAGTTTGTTTATTTAGTTTGTTTGGGGCGTAAAATATAAGTCAGTGAAGATCTTTCTCTTCTGATCTTCTCAAAACTACGTAGTGCACCTTTAAACAACAGAGCCCTGACTTAATTATATGCTTGGCACCGTTCCATAAGAATCAACAATACGGCATCACCAGGACTCTTGCCATTTTCACATCACAAAGCAAACAAACAAAAGTGCCTCAATAAATGAGTACTTACAGTATTACTGAGCCAGCTGCTTAAATAAAAATCCTAATTGATTTTTCGGTTTCCAAATGCGACGTTTACGAGCAATTTCCAGCCTAACTTGAAAAATAATTAAAAGTACAGCTGAGTTATCTGCTGCGTGTGTTTTATAGTTGATAATTATTTACAGTTTTATTCAGCTGGTTAAACACATTTCGCCACACTGAGTTCGCTCTCTGAAAACTGTTCCCTGTAACGACAGGCAGCTTGGCACAACAGTTAATCTCACAGCCGACGTGCACTAAAATACTTCACATCTCAGGATCAACTCTTCTGCCAAAACACTGACAACGTTTCTCAGCCAACAGTAACACTTTGTCACTCATTACACAATGACCTCAAACACTGACAACAGGTAGGATTGTGTCACTATTGTCTTTGAAGTATTTTCACTTGTGTTTTTATCATAAACCAAGATTCCATTACTAAAAAAGTATTTGCCACGGAAATTAATCAGAAAAGCTCAAATATGCTTCAACAGTCTGTTTTCGGACAGAAATAAATACACAAAGAAACTAAATTAATTCCAGTAATGCAATACAAAGCTACACATACTGACTATACATACATACATACATGTGGAGGTATGTATGTATGTAGGTATGCATGTCCTCTCCTGTAATCCACCTGGATAAAAATCATATTGCAGCCTGATCCATCTCTGATAATCTTCTGCAGACTCTGCATGTCCACACACTGCATACACTTCGTCCAAGATGGATATCTGAAAATGTGGATGGTGGTCATAAACTTTCCACCTCTATGAGGAATAGATTTCTTATATGAGTAAGGTGGAAGGAAAAGTGACACCATCCTGGGATGAGCTATAAACCACCCTGAGCCAGGAAGAGAACAGTGAAACACCACACCGCATTTTTATGTCTTTTTAAATTTCTTTTTAGATGTAAATGTAGCAAAATGAGGCAAGAGACACATTTAACAGTTTTTACTAAAGATGTGTAAATTTGGAGTGTAAATACACTAATTGTCGGTGGTGGCTGAGTTCGAAAGATGTGGTCATTGAATGCATTTTGTGTCAGAGCAATTCAAAGTGATCCTCAGCTTTTTTTTCCATATTGCTTTCTTGTTTTGAAAAAGTGAACAATTGCGGAAATTGTACAAAACTGTATTCATAAGAGACCAGATTCATTCTGAAATTACTGTTCATAAAGAACCGGAAATGTACATGTCATATATTCACAGAGTAAATTCAATATCAATATGATGTCGAGCATGGTGGCAGCACAAGTGGTTTAGTGGTTAGCACTTTGGCCTCACGGCATGAAGATCATGGGCTTGATTCCTAGTTGTTGAAGGACCTTTCTGTGTCGAGTTTGCTTGCTATTCTCTTCACAACGATCGAAAACATCACTGGGTTATTTCTCCAGTCAGTGCCTTGACTTAGGCCTTGTCCACATGAACACAGGTATTTTGGGAAACTGACAAAAAATATTGTAAGCAGCATCATTGAATTGTGCATTTCTCCATTTGTGTCTTTCATATTATAAACAATATAACATCCATTTTGTCACTGTACAAACTCAAATACTTAAATACTTGAACAGATACTCAGGGCTCCCATTTGGTAATGATGCTACAAACACTGGAAAACGTCTGTGTCTATGTCATCGTTTCCAAAAATCTCTGTTTCTGTCCGTCCAGACGCAAACACCGAAAACAGAGTTTCTGAACATCTCCACCCTGGAAGGAGTTTTCCAAAATGTCCAATTTCTGTGATCTAAAACGGCCTTCACGTGTGTCCGAAAGGCAAAAAACAGGGCATTAGTCATGGATTAAATGTGGAGTTGGTTCCCAGGTGCCGTACGAATGCTGCCCACTGCTCGTTAGGGATGGGTTAAATGCTGAGAACCAATTTCTATTTAGTTCTTTCTGTTTTGTTTACCTGAGGCTCGACATGAATGCATACAAATCGAGCAGAGGCTGACGAAAGACAGGTAACAACCCATAACATTCAACGCATTTAATGGAGAAAAAAAGTACTGTTTGTTTCAGTTCGTCTTCCCCACAGCACCTCTTATGCTACTTAACAGTTCAGTCCACACCTTAAGCTTGGCTCGTAGCTACAAAAGATAGGGGATTAAGATAATCAAATTGCTGGAGAGGCAAGCCCACAAGAGTATCGGCTGCTGGCAAAGGCTTCTTCAGAAGGTCTAAAGCTCACACACAAATTTCTTAAGAGCTTTCTGACAAGAGAAAGGGAATCTAATTTAATCCAAAATACAAAAAGTAACATGAAGAATCTGTTACGTAATATTGTTCAGCTGGAGAAAAGCCTGAACGAGCGTGACAACTTGGTTAACAGCGTTAAATTCTGTCATTTGGAGATTACAAATTAAAACAAAATATCCTATTTCGCATGTTCTGTGCTTGTGTGCATACCCGTAGCTACGCTCTGCAAATTCGGCACAAGATAGAAGATTATGATACACTTTGAATAAATTCTCCCCTCACAGGGGACTCTGAATTAAATCCCTGCTTAAAAACTCCCTGCATGTCCTCCGAAAGCAAATTAATGCAATTAGCAAAATCATAAGGTTTGAATTAATGATCAGCAACCGTTTTTTTCATGCAAACTTATTGGATGCTTATTAGTGATTGCTCATCACCATTATTCAGCAGCTGCTATCATAACTGCCTATGTCTGTATCATAATACACTGCTAACAGCGAAGCCCTATTCATCTTAGCGTAGTTAGCGTTCTAATGAATAACACAATGTTCATTTCTTATTGAAAGTGAGCTTAGAAAATCTGTAATTAGGTTTACCTCTAAAACAAAACACAAAATTGGTTATATCAGTCCTTATTTCAGTGCGGAGGAATGGCTGGGGGCACTCATGTTAAGGCTTGTTGAAATCCATTAGGAAATCAGCGACCGCAGAAGGTAATTATCACAAGTTTTAATTACCAGCTTAATATTGTTCTTGCAGCGACAGTTGGGTCCAAAACTAAGATGAAGAGCTCATTCACAGCAAGACACCGCTGCTGCTGATGGCCAGGAAGTGATCAC
Organism: Pagrus major; assembly: GCF_040436345.1. Taxonomy (NCBI): domain Eukaryota; kingdom Metazoa; phylum Chordata; class Actinopteri; order Spariformes; family Sparidae; genus Pagrus; species Pagrus major. The sequence continues at coordinate 19,865,764 of NC_133223.1, forward strand.
CAAAAAACCAGAGGCATCTGTGATTCCGCCCGATTCCCAAGGTCATAAAATAATTCACTGATAACAGCTCTGTACACAATCGCAGATGTGCAAGAGGCTGAACATCAAGTGCGTTTGGGGTATTCAAAGTATTACTTCTGCACTAATGCTTCAGAGTCCCGGAGCCTTTAGGCAAATGGAAGTGAGCTGCAGTGAATAAAGCGGGGGATGCTAATGAGAACTTTAGGGCCAAAGCGATTGAGATTTAAGTGTGAATGGAAATCTTATTGCAGTGTGAGCCTTTTAGGCTGCCTCCAGTCAAAACACAGTCCCCATTTGATCATCAGCAGGCTTACATACACTGATTCTGAGAAAGCCGCGGTGTAAAACGCTTTCTGTTTCGGTTTTATAACAGTGAATCACCACCAGAAGTCAGCCTCACCTGCTTAATCAAATGGTACAGTCGATGCTGCTGGGTTAACTGGACATCCATACTGTAAATACAGGATTAAAACATAAATAGCAACTTTACTGTTGCGTGATAGGGAAAAAAAAGGTTTGAACAAGTGTGCCTGAGGCAAAAGGTTGCTACAGTAATACAGAAGACCCAAATAGCCTCATCTTAAATCTATTAATAATGCTCCATTGTTCCTGCAGATGGTGTATGAGCTACTGTAAGACCTCGTGAACCCTGCAGGCCTGAGGGCTGAACCTGTTTTCCCTCCTCTGCAGCTACTCAACACACAATAAAAATCTCACTGATGTGATTGGTGTAATCAGCTGCACCCTCCTTCAAATCCAAACAATGCTATCGGTGCACTCGACTTAATCATGGTCACTAATATACATTTAATTTCCATACATTATTCAAGGCTTTAATGCCTGAGCTGTGTGTAATTATAGACACGGTTGCATCACATATGTGCAGTTGTGTTGCTGAAGACCAGCTGTTCCGCAACACCCACATTCATATGGCACACGAACTTGTGTGCCTCGGCTCATACTGAGGCCACGACACAGTTCGGTTTGTGATGGCAATTTAAATGTTATGGAGAAGAAAATGTGAGACAGCGACCTCAAGATGATAGCAGAGTACAGTTAAACAGCTAAAAATAGAACAAGTGTGAAATATTAAACCATGATTTCTGATGTTTTACAGTTATTGAATGTTTTTTTCTTAAAATAGGAATCCAGTCAAATGAGAATACCCATGTCGGTGTGTATTTCGTATTACTGGTAAAGGCTTATGTAACTCTAAAAAACAAGCCTGCCCGGGACTCAGTGTTTCTATGGAAACAAAACTGTAGGAATGTGTGCATGCGACAGCCATAAACCTTCTCACTGCTGAGTTTGGTCAAAAGTAACAGTGACAAAAGAAAACAAAAGTCTTTCTCTTTTGGATCACGACAGCAAAAAGAAGAATCCAAACTGCTCAAAATGGATTTTCAATTGATGGCAGGATCATATCATCCATATGACTCCAGAGTCAGACCGAATAGATTTAACTCAAAACTGACTTTTACAAGACAAAACCCCAGCTCTGAGTGCCTTTCTTTTGGTTCAGTGGGTAAATCATATATGTTGGTGATTTCTTATCAGGGAAAGGCGAGGTTAGATTTAGTAACCAAAACTAAATCTAGGTGTGAAAAAACTGTTACAAAAATTTAAACTAGACGTTAGAAAAAACAAACTAAAAGGATATTGTGCATTTATAAAACTACCTATAACTAAATAAAAATATACAGGAAATGTCTTTAGTTTAAGTCTTTGTCAATTTGGTCAAGTTTGTCAACAGAACAAGCAGGAGGAGGCAATGGTGCATATGTGTATTGAGACTGGGATATCTACATGACTGTGAGTCAATAATCTGTCTGATATCTCCATGTTGTTCAGAAAACACCATAATTAACGTTGTTCAAGGACCATCATTTAAACCTACCAATCACACTGCTGTGATGTCATAGCTTTGCGACTCATGATGGTGTTGTTTCCTGGAACATCATAGATAATGTTCAAGGACCATTGAAAGCAATGAACCCCATTTCAAGCAAGCCCTTGTGGTTGAAAGGACAGAGAATCCTGTTGGGAACATATTATTATTCTACTAAGTTCCCTTATTATTCTCTGTGTGTTTATAGTTTTCTATTGAAGTTAGGTTTAGGCAAAAATAAATATACTTGCTTAGGTTTAGGGAACTAAAAATACCTGCTTTGGTTTAGGGAACTGTAGCAACATTAATTATTATGTCCAAGTAACAAAACAAACACAGAATTACCAGATTGTGTGTGAGTCAATTCCCTTCTCTAAGTGCTATTTTTGTATTGTAATTCTCAATTTCTTAATACTTGTTCGGACAAATGCCTTCCATATTATAATAATATTAAAAAAACAAAAACCTTTCTAAAGAACAAAAACTAAACTGAATTGAGCAAACCCACACCGAAAAAAAGAAACAGATTTATTGAATACTAAAAAAAAAACTATAATAAGTTTGAAACTCATATTACAAATGCCATCTTTATTAAAGCACAGAGCCATTTTCTCTTCCTCTGTCATTTATCGTTCTTACAGTATACTGCAGCATTTTATGTCCATGTCATCTTCATGACACCTAGTTCTGTATCATATCAGCATTGTGTCATAAAACCTAAAACTGCAGGGAATAAAAGACAAAAACACATCCTGAGTCTGCTGCTGGGAACATACAATTGTATCACATCACATCAGTGGAAAGGAAACACCTCGGATGTGTGGCGTACAGTGTTGTCACAGGCAGTTAGGGGTGTTAACAGTTAACGTACATCACGATGTCAAAAAGTGAAACCAAACAGACACACACATGTATTGTACACATTTTGATGCTCTGTACCAGGTGCACATGGCTGTATATCTATTTTAAGATATTTTACACAGTGTTTTTGCCTTTATTCAACATAACATAGAGAAACAGGGTGGTGACAAGTACACACCACTATATCTAATGGAATCCAGTAAATCAGCCAATAAAGATGAGAATAAACATGACCTGAAAGTACACATTAGTATTTTAATAGATATTTTGCAGCTGTTTTGTTTACGTCATGTACCCAGGGCCGGATTAAATGGACGAATTACTCTAGGCAGACTGCATTTTTTTGCAGTCATGTACTTACAAGAAAAGTATATCTGACATTGTGTGTGTTTAAAAAAGATTTTTTTAAAGTTTTTAAAATGTATATTACACATAATTTAAAGTTGGCAGTTCTTTCCTCCTCTGTTGGGCACCCCTAGTGGCAGTAAAGCCCTGGGCATGTGCCTAGAATGCCTATGCCAGGATCCTGCCGAACATGTACCTCCAAAATATGAATTTTTAATGACCCCTAAGGAATCAGATGTTTCTCTTGCTTTTTTTAAGGCTCTTCAAAGCTTTGTTAAAAGCTTTGTGAGAATGCATGCCTGAATTTCATCCAATGGCTGTATTGGCCTTCGACATAGGAGAGTATGTTTAATCCTTCAGGTTACCTGAAAACTTCAGAATGATCAAAATTGCAGATATTTTAGTTTTTTCCTGGATTGAAACGTTACTAGCTCTCAACCATGACAATCAGCACATAACAAAAGTTGAAAAAGACACAGAATGGTATTTTGATTTAAATTAAGAAACACTTTAATAAAACCTGAAAGCATTAGTCTATTAATTGACAGTAACTTTAAATCAAATGAATCTGCAACAATGTGAATTATCGGCCAATCATTTGAACAATTTTTAAAGGAAAAATGCAAAAAGTTTTCTGGTTACACTTTGAGTTAAACATTTCTGGGCTTAAGACTGTTGTTGAAAAAAAACTGAATTGTTACACTTGGCTCTGGATGTTTGTGGTTGGCATCTTTAACTATTTTCTGACATTTTATAAACAAAAAATAATAATTGTCTTGCAGGAAAAGTCAGATTAGAGGTGTAATTTGTACAATATGGCCAGAAAGACAAACCAAGACTGTTTTGGAGATCTTTATTTAGTTAATGCTGTGTACGATGAGTTAATGTTATGATTCAGTGTCTTTTTGTTGTGTTTTATGTTGAAATCAGGCCCTGGTGTGTCTCTTCTTCCTTTTCAGTTTCTCCTTTGTGTTCTTCCCTCTGTGTTTTTCCCTTCGTTACCTCACCTGTCCTCTTCCCTCCTCACTCTCCTCACCTGTTCCTCGTCTTGTCATTAGTGTGTCTGTATATAGTCTTTGTCCTCCCTCTTGTCTTTGGCAGTTCGTGCTGTCATCCGTCAGCCTCTGTCTGTGATGTCCCCTGTTACTCTGTCAGTCTGTCTGTTCCTGGTGTCTCCCATTTGGTATGTTTTTGGGTTCCACCTCTCATTTTGATTTGTACTTTGCTTTTTCTTTGCACTTTGCTTTTTAAACCTTTTAGTTGCTACTTTGCATTTTGTCTTGTTTTCTTGTGGGTCTAGGATCCCTTGGTTTTTGTATTTTGTCAGTTTTTGTTAATAAAGCTTGCTTTTGTTTCCCCCATTTCCTGACTCCTGTGTGTGTATCTGCATTTGGGTCCTAAGATACAACCTCACCTTAACAGTTAAGATGCCAATTAAACTCCTTAGTTCGGTAAAAGAGAAATGTGAGACTTGAGAGTTTGGTGAGGAAAAAAGAAAATAGTGGAGTGTAGAGTATTTCCTTTCTTGAAATTTTGGTTATTTTGTTCATTTATTACACTACAAGGTCAGAGAGCTTGTAAAATGTAGCCAGCTGAAACTACAATTGCTATCTGACTACCGCCTTTTTGTGGTATTAAGGGACGGGTAGGACGGGGCTAGCTGGTTAGCATGCTATTTTCAATAGCCATCTCTGCAACACACTACATACAAGTCATTGTTATGACATCAACACTGTTGCTTCTTCACATTCTGTTGATAATGTTGCCCCTTAAATAGATGATTAAAATAATGTTTTGGTGCAGCTCTAATCAGAAGCAATACCATAAAAGCAAATCAACACATAATCGGATTAATTTGACCTTCAAGTAATGAACAAAAAAAAACTAGAGTTAAATCACACCAGGTCTGTTGGAGGAGAGAGGGGGGCAGATGAAACCAGGAGGAGCAAAACATCATTGGAATCAATGAGGAGACGATTCCTCATTCAGCCCATTAGTGGAGAAATTTGTAACTCTGTGGATCCATTACACTTCTAATTCCAGTAAATGGTTATCTGTTCCCCTCTGTGACTCAATATGAGCCAATACCAATACATTTTAAATCCTCAATGGAGTGGCTCCTCTAAATAAAGCGCAACACAGTAAGAGATTCCGTACTTGTTTTAACAGTGTTACATATGCTTCACAGTCAAACAAACACTGTTGTGTGTTTGACTACAACGTACACGTACATTATATTTCACACCAGAGAAAAAAATCTTTGTGCAGATGATGATTCTGCAAATTACTAAATCACTAGTCTGTCAGTCTTCTCAATAGGCTACAGTGAGGTTATTTGAAGGCTCAGTTGAAATTATCTGCTATCAGCCCCGGTGTTTCAAAATAATCAATCAACAGAAGTGGTGGAAGAAGTGCCAGAGACCTTTTCTCAAGTAGAAGCAGATAAAAAAAAAAAAGACAATGAGTAACAACACCTGGGACACACAGCATGTGTGGGCAGCACAGGTCACGCATGTCTGCAGCAACGCGTCATTGGGAGATTCTGCGCCCCTGCCAATTTTTTCTGCATCACAGGAGTCGTTCTCAGAGAAAACAGACGATCAAAATGATCTGTTGATAGTTGTATCGACATAATAGCAGCATTTCACTACAGTTTGTACATGTCACAGAAACAAAGAAAATAAGAAACGTATCAGGTGAAGGGCAGTATTTTTCCAGTCTGCTCTCTCTCTCTCTCTGAACAACGGTAAAAGAAATTCACATAATCACAGTTATCGATCCTTATCGAAGACACTAACTCCATGTAGAAAGATAGGGCTGGCAGTAGACAGCAGTAGACAGCAACACTGTCTGTGGAGACACTACAGGCGTATGAACCACAGCAGCTCAGCCAAGCACATAGAAGTAGGCAGTGTGTCCCATTTATAATGAGAAAGGGGTCCGTTGTTTTGATAAACCTATAGAAAGTTACCGTCTCTGCAGTTACCCTCAGCTCTAGACACCATTTTAGCATCTGTCAGCTGATGGTTTTGGTTTTCTGGCCTGCAACTTTACTGTTTGATAAACTCTAATCTGAGGTTGGGTAGGTTTCCGGCTTCAACCGGTTCGAATCTGTGCCACCTGACATTTGTCACGTGTAACGTCAGGTGAAGAGAACATCAACGTTTAATCTTTTATCATATTTGTCTTTGATTGTATGGAAATTAATGAAATCTTAAGGTGTACGTACAAATTACAATCAAATTACGAAGAAATAACTGCTGGACGTGTTGCACAACACAGAAATTATAGTAAACATCTTAAGACAAAACCATTTAAATGCAGCAAAAATCTTAAAAATGAAAGGATATGTAAAGGCAACACTTTTCAAAAATAAAATATCATCTGACACATTGCAAATAATGTTATATGTCAACCTGTGACAGCTCTTCCATGACATCTCTGACTATAAATACAGTATACAGGATAAATGATCTTTCCTGACTGGCCAATCTGCCACAAGTGTGAAATCCCCTTAGAAGTCCCTCATCGCTTAAGTTCACCAGGCAGTTTTATTGCTCTGCTCATACTGTGTGCGATATCCATGTGACAGCATGAGCGGCATTAGAATAATCCTCTGCTGAATCCACAAGTTCAAGACAGACATAAAAAAAAATGCATCTCATTAACGGTAGATTTCAGAGGAGAAAAGAAAAAAGAAACATTTCTGCTCTGGTGTGCAGGTGTTTTACATCTCAGCAACAATTATGTTTTTGAATTAAATCTCCAGGAATAATCCAAATATGAAAATAAAAAAAAAAATGACTTTGGAAATGACTACGTAGCACTGAGATGCCTGTCTGGAGATTACAGGTGCTCTATCTGCACTGTACAGCGTATGCAATATTTCACACACTCCCAGCTGATTCTATTATGGGCTGAAAAAAGAGGCAGCAAAGAGGCAGGAAGTGTCGAAAATAAACTTTGAGATTTAGATGCCCAAAAGCCATCTCAGCTTGAGACTCTAAATAAATGCACTTTTCCTTGATAACACAGAGCTGGTTTGCTTCTCTGGTCTGACAAAGTGAAGCCGCCGCAGACTCAGCAGAGTGACAGCAAAGATAAAATGGGTTCTTTTGGGGGGCTGGAATAGAAAAGCACTGTAAACTCGGAGGCAGCCTGCCAGTGTTTCTTGATAGTAGCTGAAAAAAAAACCTAAGCGGTATTCACAGACAAAGAAGCTCATCCAGGTTTGCAGAGGCCGGAGGATCATATCCGTTTGGCGCCCGGATCAGTCAAATTCTCAGCTGCAAATCTGCACTTGAGGACAGAGGGGCAGATCTGAGAGCAGAGGTCTGTTTATCACAGCTCTGTCAAACCATTTAGGCAGGGCCTCAATCTAGATTTTTGCGCAGAAGAAAAAAAAATCAGTGCTATTATATGATTCAACAACCCACAGGCACCAAGCAAATGACACTCAAAATTGACTGCTATGTGAAAATGAAGGTTTATTCAAATGACTTCTCCAGATGAACTCTAACAATGCGAGTCACCGGAAAAAGGAAGGTGGGCGTCGAAAAGTTCTTCGTGAAAACCTCCTATTTGGTGACAAAATTACAAATAACCCCCCCCCCCCCCCCCCCCCCCCTCGTTCTGTCTGGCTCTCTCTTTCACTCAGTCACACAAATGACCACACACAAATTCAAAATCACTCACCAGTGCAGTGCTGTCAGCAAAGTCCCCTGACAGTCTATCACGGCTGTGGAAACAGCTCAAGTGTTATGTATGAGAAGAACGCTAGCGAAAACAAGCATGAGACTCTGGACGCTGCACACACAGAGCACCACCAGCACACAGCACCGTCCAAGATTTCATCCTGATCTCATTGTCGGGCGCTCACTGCGGCCAAGGCTATGCACAAAATGCCACCGCTACATCGCTTGATTGTGAGGAAGAACAATTAAATTATTCTGTATTTTTTTGTTTGTTTGTTTTTACAAAACAGGAAGCAGAATTTCCCTTTGTCTTATTTTTAGGATTTGTGTTACAACATATGAAGCTGTTGCGCTGAATGTGCTGATGGAGAAGCTGAAGAAAAAGGGGAAAATAAGGATGCAGTGAAGAGAGGAGAGTTCAGTACACAGGTCTGAATAATATGGTTCCTAGTAGTTTGGCTGAATTGTTATTCTTTTCAGTGAAATGTTAAAAAGGATAGAACAAATTGTACCTATAAAAGAATAAAAAAAACTCATTTTGATACAGACACTGCTATTGTTGCCACAAGTCCTGTCTGATCATCTGTTTCTATGGTGACCACCATCAAGTGGTAAAGTGTAGAAAAATGCAAAAGCATTCAGTGACCTGCTTTTCAGAGTTTGATTTGAAATAAGCCCCCTCCCTCTGTTAAATACTGTTTGGGAAGGTGACGTCCAGTCGTTTGCTCTGCTTTATTCCACCCGTACAGCAATCGCCATCGGCTGAGCGATGAGAAGAAGGAGGAAGCCGACGGAGGGAAAAGGCAGGAGAAGTGCGCTGCTGTGGGGGAGGGGAGAGCCTGGATGCTGAGGCAATTGCTTGAGTGTGGAGGCTGTTGGAAAGGGAAGGAAAGGGAAGGGAAGAGGAGCAGGGGCTGCCAACCATCTCCACACAAGGCAAGGTGGGGTGTCAGGCAGGCTAGAGGAACATATGGCTGTAGGCCATTAACACAGCCAGGAGAGCGCATATTACCAAGTGAAGGCAATTCTGAATACTGTTGTACAGGGAGCCAGTTGAGCAAAACGGCAATCTATGGATTTCCTTTAGGCCAAACGAGCACTATTGGTCATACAGGAAAAAAGCCACTGGGGATGTGTCCAAACCTACCAGGGCTGTGAATGATTTTCTCTTTATTATAAATCGAGCGAGAAATGATCAGAAAGCCATTTTCCTTCCATAAAACAGACTGAATGAGTGAGAGCTATAATCTCATATTGATCTAAGCTATTAAATCTACTTAAGTCATGAAGAGGAGTTACGCAGCTGAAAGCAGGGAGACAAGAGAGGGGTTTTTAAGCCTTAAGAGATCTCTGGCTCAGATGGTGCTAAGGAGAGGTAACTCGCTATTAAGAAGTAAGTGTCCCTATTGTTTCTTTCAAGTTTGTCACTTGAGCTGGAGAGCAGATTATTCCTGTAAACTCAAGCATGTCTGAGTGACAAAAACATTAAGAGACTTCCCGGAGGAAGGCTGGAAGACGACATGTTCATGTGGCATTGTGTTTAGGCCGCAGGATTGATTCACCTGCACTTCAGGGACGGTTGCAGCTCCACCAATCAATGCTAACACTGCAAGTGCATCACAACCTTTTTCATAACCTTGTAAATATCCCTTATTATGCTCATTTTAAGGTTAATACTTTTATTTTGGGTGTCTACGACAAAATCATAATGCTTTAAACCTTTGAACTCTGCAATATAAATGGTCCACCAGTGCCTGCATTGGTATTTTTTCCTATTGTGATGTCATTTCTTGGAGTATCTTCAAATGCTTCGTATCCCTGAAATCGATACAACCTAAGCTAAAGGTTTTTTGAAGGCAATAAACATTTATAAATGAATTTACTGTATTGAAATTAATTTACAAAATATAAAAGTCAGATGTTTTTTTTCCTCAGATTTTTGAAAATGTTTATATGCTTAAAATGTTTAAAAAACACATTATTTTTCTCTCTCTAAATGAACAGTTTTAGCGCCTGTCTCTTCAAGGCTCCCACTCCTGAAATGCTCAATCTGCTCTAATTGGTCAGCTCTCACAGGCCTGAGCAGGAAACACCCGCTGTGTTTCCGCGTCAGCTCTGCTGTTTATGTGAAATCATGGTCATGTCGGGGATATAGCTGAGCTCTGTGACAGTATAGCAGTGACATCACAACCTTACGGAACGGCATGTTTTAAAGTAACGTTTCTTAATATGTGCATTTTGACACTTTGACTGTATTTATATAACTGCATTATAATCAAAATGGGTTAGGGTTAGGGTTTACACAAGTGGAGTCACCATATTATCTCAGTTATGAATGTATAACACTTTGCCCTTTGAATGTCCAACCATCATCTCGACAGGGGTTAATACAGGTCCACAGTTTGTGTTATTAATTACCATAAAAGTGTCCTCCTCACAACAACATGGCATGCACGTCCTCTGAGACAAAGGCAACTGAGACCTGGTCAATTATTTCTATCTCCTCGTGGCATGAGGAGACAACTGAGGCATTGTGGGGAATGGGAAACGTTTCTGGTGCTTTTCATCACACGAGTTCATCCCAGGTCTTCCGCCACACCTCCTCTCCCAATGATTTATTGCCATCCAACAGGGACTTGACAAATCCCTAAAGACACAATTACCGTGCTCCCCCTTGGGAAGCCTGCACAGTTCATCTAAAAGGGATAATGAATCCAGGATGTCATAGCTGGTGCGCTGCAATGCCCATTATGTGGAGTTCATCCCCAGTGCAATTACTGTATGTACAGTAGACGTAGCAGGTAAATCTCACCGATGTGTGGAGAATACCCGTGTTTGTTTATCTGAAATTAGTCATGCTAATTTCAGTTATTCGATACAACAAACTAGAACAGGCTGCCTTCATGGAGAGCGGAATGGGTAGCTGTTCAGCAGACGCCAATATACAGGGGGTGGACAAAATATCCCGAACACCTTTTAATAAAATTACACATCCTTGCATGAAATCTTTGTAAAGCTGATGAAGTTCGGTTCATTTTTAGACTGTGTGAGGTGTTGACTCATCTCTGTGGTGATTTTGAGGGTGTAATGTTTCTTCTTGTTGTAATGAACTGAATTACAGTGAAAATATAACCATTATGTATGCGACAACATCACAAAAAGTTAGAAGAACCAACACCTCTATGACAGCCTGTCTCATAAAATGGAACATTAAGCAACATAACGTCAGTATTCATTGCAAGTCTATTGTAACAGGCTGCATTATATTATAGAGATCTTCATGATATTGTGTCCATTCTTTTGCAAATGTACAGTATGTGGCATAGCCTGGAAAACATCAGAATCAGAAAGTGTACAGAAAGAATACAATCTTGACATGTGGAAGAAGTATTCAGAGCTGTTACTCAAGTAGTAAAACCACAAAATAAAAATGCTCCATTTTGAGCAAAATGTACTTTAAGTTTAAAAAGTAAAACTCAATTTCTTCTATTAACATGAATTATGTTTAATAAATGAACATGTGGTTTGTATGTAAAATCTTAATCTGCATCTAACCAACAGCTGTCGAACAAATGTAATCCTTTGGGGCAACTGAGACCGTCAAAGTTACGCCCACTAAAAGTGCTTGTTTTTGCCACTGACAAGCTGAGGTTGTTATTTGTGTCTGAGTGTCAGACAACATGATGGAAATTATTCTTAAGTGTCATTCTGAAATCTCGCACGAGGTGAGTTGTTACAGTTGTTGCCTCATCTAGGTTGTCAAAATCATTTTAAATATTGAGCCATGACTTGAAATAAATTCTTGCTGGCATTTTTTTCAAAGTAAACCCTAAACACCTCTCTCCAACTCTGACGTACGTTTCTACCATCGCCTTTCTGCGACAACTCACCTCTCATGAGATTTCACAGTGACACTTGTGTTTCTGATTACAAAAAGGTTCTTATTATTTAACAAAAAGGTCTGTCTCTGTTGCAATCATTTCCATAATGTTATCAGACTACCTCAGCCTGTCAGTAGCAAAAACAAGCATTTTTAGTGGATGTAACCTTGACGGTCGCCGTTGTCCCGAAGGATTACATTGAAGCCGTTACAGCCGTGTCGCAGCTGCCAGCTGAGGCATTCTACAGAACCTATTGCAAAACTTTTGGTTAGTATGAATCATTAACACACCTAAACAAGTAAATACAGGACCCAGGTTTTAAAAAAATAGCAGAATTCCTCTTTCCCCATGCTAATTTTGCTTTAATTCAGCACTGGTGAAACTTTAGTAACTTTTGATAAACATAATAAATATTAATAATAGGCTGTCAGCGTTGTTTAGATAAAGATTACCAGCAAAGTGTATCAGTATATTATTGAATTCAGATCCAGATTTTTTTATCACTACACCTCTTTGTGACACTGCAAACATTACTCATGTTTGTCATGCTGCAATATTCAAGGCAGGCAGGTAGTAAGGAAAACATACTGTACTGTTAATACAGTCAAATGAACCAAGAGTGAAATACATCTCAACAAGAGAGCTGTGAGGTATCCAAGCACGTGGAGTATCGCAGGTGGAGCTCAGCAGGGACACACACTTCTCTCCTGAGTTCTCACCCTGAGCACATTATATTTAATTGGAAACTCCTGCTCTCACCTGATCTGCAGCTTCCCCGCTGAAGCCACTTTAACCCTTCGACCCCGCAGGGCTGTGGCAGAGAGCACGACACCGGGAAGGGACGACACGCTCTCGGTGTAATGATCCAGAATGAATAATGGTCAGTGTATCCGGGGGACGGTGCAGCCTTTCACAGCTGGCTCATATCCGGGGGTTCACTCGCGCCAGTGTTTACCGGAGCTCTGGAGCTCCCGACGTCAGGCGACCCCGGAGCTCCGGGGCTACGGCCTCTTACTCAAATGATTGGAACTATTAGGCCTCGGGCGCAATAGAAACCTCTCTATTTTCATTTCAATTACTGCTGCTGATGATAAAACATAGATCGGGCCATGACATTGGCTGCTTGGCTAATCAGTGGCAATAGATGTTTCCAATTAATTATGCTGGCTGGCTTCAGTGCGAGACAGAGTTTGCATCAAAGCAATAATCACTCTTAATTTCATTTAGTAAATATAAGCTTTATGTATATTTGTTGCACAACAGCAATAACTTAATTGAGGCTATGATGATTGTATTATATAACCCTTTTTTTCCACAACATAGGCCAGGTAACTGATTTTTTATTTACCCACCCGGTGGCAAGACTCTCAAAGAATTACTATATGTAATCATGACTCTTTATCTCTACGGTCATGTTAAATATTTTCTGCCTCTTTTCCTCAGTCTTTAATACTACACAGGTCCAAACATCTAAAAAATACAGCTGCAAGAGTTCAAATATTGAGCACACAGGTAGATGATTCATTATTCAAAGCCGCTCCAGTCAAATACTGCATCTATGCACACATAAACACATGAATAAACATTACCAGTTGATCCAGTCTATATGCAACCAACCCCCTGCCGCCCACACACACACTTTAAAATGAGCAGATAGCTGGGATATTCTATTTTTTACCCTATAGCAGTGAATCACAGGAAAGCCTTGTAGCGCTATGAAAAAGAGGGGGCTGATAGAAACGTCTGAAAACAATCAAAATCAACTCATGACTTTATCGAAGAGAAGAGAGTTTTTGTTCTTTGTGCCGTAGTTTGCCTCATGACCAAATCAACAGATGAAATGTGACATTATGTTTCATGTACAACACAGACAGTCAGTGGAAAAACATATACAAACATGGAGATTATTAGTTCAGTAAGCAGAGAGCAGAGAGTAATTGTTACCTGGAGTCAACAGAAAATAAATGACTTGAGACTCAACTTGGACTTGAACAGGAACAACAAATCTGCACACATATGCGGCTTAAGAGCCTGAATCTGTTCTTAACAGAGATATTCTGCAAACAGCAGACAGACGGACAGGGCTGGAATGTAACAAGGAGGAGAAGAAGAACAAGAACAAAAAAGAAAAAGATGAAGAAGGAGGTGATGATGAAGAAGAAGAATTGTGTTCCATTACATTTATTCCACTGAATATCAGTAATTATAATACAACCTCAATTAATTTTGAGGAGTTGGAATTTGTTTGAGACGTATCTGGCAGAGAGCGCCTGCACTACAAATGTGCTGTGTCACCAGAAGAGTGAAATAAAATCTCAGAGCAAACAAATATAAGCACTTAAATAAACAGCGTAGTCTATCATGAAGTAACTTTCTGCCTACAAATCCTGGAAAACACATCTAAGTATGACTTATTTGCAGAATTTCTGAATTCCACTGCAAGTGCAATGATCACACACACCACACATTTGCATGAAATTCAAATCACTCTGAAAAGAGGAAAAAAAAAAGGTTTATGCTGATGATACAGTTTATGAATAATTGCTTTTCATAGCTGATGAGTGAATTTAAAAACACTTCTCAGAGCTTGTGAAGATCTTAACGCTGTGTTTTGCCACCATGTTAGACCCCAACAACACTACACAAAATGTCAGGGACTCATGTGTTGACAGACTTGCAATGAAAATGAGTTTCCCCGTGAAATAAATCATCAGCTCTTTTTCTTTTTTGGTGATTATTTCTCTAATCTGGAAACTGCCTCGTCTTAAATTACATAAATACACATTCGATCTTCAGCATACACGAGAGGTTTGGGTAACTGCATCCTGTAAAAAATCCAACCCTGGAATTCATGAAATTAATTTAGTTGCAATACACTGATTGGCTTCACGGTTGGGAGAACCTAAACGTCTGTTACTGGCAGCTACAGTTTATTTTGGGTCCTCCAGAATCAGCTCCACTAATGAACAGATTGCCTCTGGCTTGGTATTTAATCCTTTGTAGTGGTGAACAGCATTGCTGGTGTTAATGGGACATTTATCTAAACTCCTGATGTATTTTAAGACTGCACGTACTGTAGTACGTCTGAATCAGATGATGAGTCAAAGTCAGGTCATCAGCAGCTCTGTGGTGGTACAGTCTAAATAACCCTGCAATGCTATTAAAATACCGTTATTTCACTATTTGTTTTTCACATGTTCATGATGAAGAGGCCGTTTTGTCACATAAGACTTTTTACACAAGTCACGTTGGTGAATTCACAATGGCTAGATTCCATTTAGCTGCTTCCTTTCATGATCCTGCTATCGTGCATGCCGGCTCACTTAGGCCCCGTTAACATGACAACAGACAATAATAAATTCCAAGTTCAGGGCGGTAAGGGTGGCGTTTTCAAAAGATTACACCCTGGAACCCATTTTCAAAAGTTTTTGTTTCCAGGCCCCCGAAACGCTGTTGGCGTATGAACAAATGGCCAAAACGCAACAGAAGTTGACCATTTTATGCAAAAACCTCATGTGAACAGCCCCTTCAAGTACATTTCCATCAACCTGTTTTTATGCACAACTTTAATTTGAAGCAACATGTGACTTAAACGTCCACTGAAGCTTCCACACCACTGGAGAGACTAAAAAGAATGCAGGCAAAAACATCAGGTTTGTGTGTGGAGTAGGGGCGGAAATTAGCAAGTAATTCTTGATACGATATGATTCACGATGTGTGCCCATGACAGTTATGGTTTCGCGATACAGCGATTATGATTTTCGACCTGAGACGAAACAAATCAAATTCATACTCATAACAAATAGGGGGTAGCTGCTGTTAACTAGTTAGCACAATATAGATATCTCTGCAACACAATATATAAGCATCAAAACGTCAAAACTATTTTTTTTCACATTCTGTTGATGATTGTAGTCCATTTTTGTGTTTTCAACTAAAATCTTACATATTGTGCCTTTAACACACACACACACACACACACACACACACACACACACACACACTTACTGCAACTTCATGTCAAGTCATGTCCATGTGATCCATCATACCAATGTACAGTTGCCATAAACTGGCAAAAGGCTGGAGTTAAAATGTTTAAAAGAAGATTCATTTTCCCTTTTTCTTCTTATTCTTTTCAATCCGTGTTAATCAAGTTAACAGAAGTTTACACAACTGGTGTTACAGAGAAGTGACTCTGATAGGTCACATTGTCAAGGGAATCTCTTGAAAGCACTGCATCTTTTGATAAAAAATATCAATATTTGGCTCCAGTGTACTGATAATCTTATCACGAGAGAAAGCAATAAGATATATTGCAGCATCAACATTTTGTCCCGACCCTGGTGTGGAGACTGTAACCTTCTGAAATTAATACATGAGACAAACAGAAACACCATATTTCCATCACTTTTTCTACATTGTTTTCCGCCTTTTGAAGTTTGATTGGCGCTTTTTTAATTATGTCATCATGTTCCGCATTCTTCCTACAATGGTTTGACGGCACTGGACTGGAAAATTAGTGCCACGAGCTGTTTCTCTCGAAGAGCCTACTCATAATCATCACATAACAGTAGCTGGAGAAAACATGCATTAATTTGTATTTTATTTCCGCAATTCACAGTTATAATTTTTCGTTTAATTCATGCATTCACTACAATCATGGCTTACTGGAACACTTGAATAGAACAGAGCCATCGTTATGTAGTAGTAGTGTAGTATTACCTGTGCTATTCCTACTATGACCAGTCAGCATGTCTGCTGTGAAATAACGGTTGCCCACACAGGTGTCTTCAATCATTCTATCTGATTTGACAGGCTGAAGTTGGGTGGAGCTTTGCGAGTGATAACAGGGAAAGCTGTCTCGCCCTAAACGGTGCTACACAACTTAAAGTGGAGTCAGGCAGCTGTCAGTCAAGCTCAGTTCATACACGCCCACGCAGTCCCGAGAAGACGTCTAATTAGGAAACAAGTGAAAACGTCCGTGTGGTGTTTTAGCTGAAAGTGGCTGAAGACGAGATCACCCTTTGTCCTAAAAATGACACTCACATAAACAGTATACTGATAATATACTATCAATATGTTTTAAGTTGCCAACGTGTGTTTGTATAGGAGTCAAATTTATGGTCCAGCATGTGGTTATGTTTAGGCAACAACAGTACCTTGGTTTCAGTTACATGTTGATCAAGTAAACATGTCGTGTACCTCAAGTCACTTCTGACTTTCTAGGTCTTTGAGTGCCTTAAAGGGGCAATATGTAGTTGTGGAGAGGAAATTCAAACTCAGAATTTTAATGTTTACAATATTAATAAGGTAATAATAGAAACTCAGAAATATTTTTTTTTTTCTATAACTGAATAAACAAGCTGTTCTCAGAGGAAAATAAGGTCCCCAGAATGCTGTTTGAATTGATTTGCTCCTGGATATGAAGAACTTATTTCCTCTTAATTGTGTCCAGATATATACAGAGTAAGAATGCATGATGAAGTTACATCACGTACATAATGTAACATAAGGAACCAAAGTAACATAGAAACATTTGTAACTGAAAAGGTACAGAAGTAACATATATTTAATGCTAAACCAAAACCTTTTCAGAATCCTAACAAAGCAGTTTAAGTCCCTAATGAAGGTGATGATGAAGGTCCGGTATAAGAGCCATGTTAATCCAGCTTGGTTTAAGGCTGCTCCTGGCTAATGTCTGCTTACGGGAAAAGGAAATGGACAAAATGAGACTTAGGCTGGCAAAACAACATGAAATCAGAGACTATTGTGCCCACAGAGACCTGTCTCCACCACAACATCTCAGATCAAGCTGTTGCACTCGACGGGCGGACCGCGTTCTGAGCCGAAGGAGCGCAGGCGTACGAGAAGAGGTGGACTCTGTGTTTATAACATCGATGCTTGGTGCTCACACACAGTCAAAGGAGATGGACAGTGTTTCCCAGATGTTGAACATTTGATATAAGGATGCCGACCACATTATCATCACCATCTGGTTGCTGCTGCTTACATAAACTCTGATGCAGATTCAGAAGATGCACTTCGTGTTTACGTATATGTGTATATAAATGCTGTCTATACTTATGTTCTGTAATTTGTGGAGCATGAAGGAGTTTTCAAACTTTCATTTCGTTATGCAACCCTGTGTTGTATAATGACGAATAAATTACATTGTACACCTGTCACTGGTAGGCTGCAGTGGTCATGTTGTTTTGAGAGCCACTGGCAATTGACTTATTCAGTCATTGTGGTGTGAGGATGTGCTGGTGTGGCTCTATCCTGGTGCAGCAGTTTGATGTTATTAGTGCAACTACAGCATGCTGCACTTTTTCTTCTTCTCCTCCATGCTGCGCTTGGTCAGTAAATGATTTGGCTTTGTATTATTGGCTGGATTTATCGTGTGGTCTGATGCATATCATCCCTAATGCATATATTATAATTCAAAGAAACAGTATTGAGAAAAACAGAAGAGAAACTGTGATCAGTGTGTTCAACAGACCATCTCACGACTGAGCAGATGTTACTGCACTGCGGACTCTGTGAGAGTTAAGGCAGCTTGTTGTTCAACCTATTTCTGCAATATATAACTCCCTAATAACAAAATTTTAATTTCTTGCACACAGTGTATTTATTATTAATTGGCATTAGCGCTCCACACAATATGAGCCGGGCTGCACTCGTTCCTTGTTTTTCACTCTCGCAGTGTTAAAGTCCTCTTTTGTTATCCAAACACCTGTCATGCCTGCAATGCACAAACAAGGCAGAAGTAACTCAGCTAGGTGTTATTGTGCTGAGAGTCCCATCAACAAAAGTAACAAGAGGATAAATCACTCACACGCAGAGCCTGACATTCACATGCATAAAATGACACTGTAGTAACAATAAAGGTACGTGTTGGGGGGTGGATTGTGTTGCTTATCGTGTCAGGCATTATACCTGTTAGTGCTGTTACCTCAACCAATAACTTCACTCTTGTTTGTGCCTCCCCCTCCCCTCCTTCCAGCCTGTTTTTCAGGCCGAGCAGCCTGTACAGTACATTAATTGCAACGTGATGTAATGCCAATTTATCCTCAGCAGCACAACATCTCCCCGCAGCCGCGTTAGAAAACCAACTCGATACCACAAAGCCACAACTGGCATCACTCCAGGAGAAAATATGCTGCTACCAGACATCCTACATGTCTCATTTGGAACGTGCATCATACTGAGGTGGTGATCAAAAGCGCCTTGGGCTCCTGTTCAAAAGGATTGAGGAACAGCTCATGCCTTTTTATACAATGTAGAGGTTGTCAGAGGTTACAGCAAAGAGGAACAATTCTAAGTTCCTACGTGCTCTCTTCCAACATACACACACCTCTGTTTTCTTTTCTTGTGCCTAACTTCAGTCAGTCCGAAATATTTGGCGTGTGATCTCTGGGAACAAAAGGTTACTATGTCAGAAAAGGGTACACAGTTTTGTCTGTTATTATCCAGCAAGAAGGACAAAAGAGCCAGTAATTGTGCTGATTTAATGTGCAGCGGAGAGTATTTTAACTCGTGTTCCAGACAGTGCTTTTTTCCACAAGTAACAACGATAAAAAAAACACAGATCTGGGGAGTTGGGCAGCTTCCTCGCTAGTAAACAACAAGCCTCATAAATATTTCATCTTATTCTTTCTCTGCTGTATCACCTGTTCTGGCAGGCGCTCGTACAGTAACGCCTCCGTGTGCTTTTTCATATTTCAGAGGAGATCTTCCTTAATACCAGGTGATGCTGTCGACAGAGCGATTTCATTTCATGTTCCAGCATCAAATGTTTGCCCCGGTTTATTACTGAAATCATTCCTATACCATAGGAATAAAAAAAATAAAAAAAACAACCTAAGTTTAGGTGCAGTGCTGCAATCCTGAATACTCAAGGAGAGGTTGCCATGGAAACAGAGTTACATTGGCCAGAAATGAAAGCGTCTGAGGATTTAGACTTTCACTGTACATAAATTTTTAACCATAGATTGTTTCTACATCAGGCTTTTCCACCGACTTCACATGACCACGACCGGCTCCTCTGTGTGTCTGTGAGGCACAAAGGTGGGCCAAACCATCCAAACCAGTTTAATTAACGCTGATCGGATCACACATGCTCCTGTGACACAAACGCCTGCTAATACACCAACGATAATCCAATCACATCGCTGCACTGCATATTTTCATACCTTAAAATCGAGGCGACCTGCACACAACAGCAGGCTGCTTCAGGTTAATTAGCTGCACAATTTAATTACTCTAATTCTGATTTCTGCACCACATGTTTACTTGTTATTAATTAGCTGAGTCAATAAATAATTAAGTGAAATAAAAAAGAAGCAAAGCAAGAAGCTGTAGTAGAGAGAATCGGGCGTACAAACGCAGAACGACTGACATATCTCACACTATACACTGATACTTCATGCTTTAAAGGGACACTATGTAGTTTAGGAGAAGAAATTCGAACTCAGAATTTTCACATTTACAATATTAATGAGGTAATAATACAAACTCAGAAATGTTTATTTTTTCCAGGACAATAAGGTCCCCAGAACACTGTTTGAAGCTAAAAAGGTGGCAGAGTCCGCCAGACAGTATGAAACTGTGTTGTCCTTTAAGGTCAGTTTGTTTAGTCAGTTTATTCAGTCATGAAAATGAAGAGTTTGTTTATTTAGTTTGTTTAGGCCAAATTAGATTTC
The DNA here is from genome assembly GCF_040436345.1 of Pagrus major. NCBI lineage: Eukaryota > Metazoa > Chordata > Actinopteri > Spariformes > Sparidae > Pagrus > Pagrus major. Next base: position 19,886,156 of record NC_133223.1, read on the forward strand.
AATTTCTACATAGTGCGCCTTTAACATCCATGTGCACCATGCACGTCATAACCTCAAGAAGCAGATAACGCTCAGCTGCAACCTCAAATAAAACTGCACTAAATGCCTCTCTAAACCATCTATTTGCAGCTGAATATCTTTTTTGCTAATTGCTGTCTGCAGTGTCAGCCTGTAAGCCTCTCTGTCACATCTCCATATGCTGTTTTCTCTGAACCAACCCATTACAACTGTTCCCTCCGCAGCCCTGAAGGAGCTCTCCCCTACACTATATCAGCTGTGTCAAATAAACGGTTGAATTTAAAATGACCACAGTGGAAGAATTTCACCCGGGGCATTACTCATCTCGTGGAAATGGAATTCCCTAATTCCAAAGGGACCTTAGAAAGCAAATTATTATCCCCTCTGAGAACAGCAGCAGCCACAAGGTAGGTGCTGTGCGTCCACAAAGGCAGAGGAGTGAAATTTGTTTCAGACGAGGAAAAGAAAATACTGCATATATAGCCCTAACGGTGACCTGCCAGAGTTTCAAAGTGTTTGACGTTCATATTTAGCTTGAAACTTTAATACACAGATGAATAAATGTCTTCACAAAATCAATCATCTATGATCTATATACAGTATAAATGCTAACCACTGCTATAACAAGCTCCTCTGCATTTTTGACACCAAAAATCAATAAAATGCAATCAAGAGCTCAGTAGTGAGTCCATTTGGGTGTCAGCTGTCAACACTGATGAAAGAGCTCGAAATTTTCCTAAGATTCGTTGCTAAAAACGATGTTGCGGCACCTCAGGATCATCGAAAAGACAATAAAACATCCTTCAGCCTGCAGCACCTCACCATGCAGTAAAACAGGCCTGTTAAAGTGTTGTTGTGTACTCACCTGTAGTCTCTACTATCCCTTCTAGTATCACCACGATTTCAAACTGCTCTGTTTGCATGGACCTCTGGGAGAGGTCGTAGAAGGGGCTTTTGGTGTCAATCACATGGCAGATCGTGAGTGGTGAGACGAGAAAGAGCTGGTCTGCCCCGGTGCTGAAACCCACGTCCAACTCCAACTGATCCAGCGGAAGAAACTCGCCTTCGGGCGTCTGGCGAGACTACGGAAGCGTACAGGAAGAGACAGAGACAAGAGATGTTTGGTGGTGGGGGGAGGAAGGGGGTAAGACAGACTTCTCTACAGCTTCTCAGGAGGATTTGTGCGAGGCTTTTACATTTTCTGTGCAGTGCAACAAAGCAAAAAAACTTACACTACGTCTATAAAGGCATCTCTACTGCAAGAACATCCTCCTCAGCTACGGTTGCTACTAATTCATTTTCAGATTAATCGATTAGTTGTTTGGACTTTAAAGTGTCAGAAAATGTTGGTGAAGATGACGTCTTCAAATGTCTTGTTTTGTCCTCCACAACCCAAATGTATTCAGTTTACTGTCATGGAGGAGTAGTGGTGTCACGATATCACGATATTCACGATAACCGTGATATTGAAACATGAGATATTGATATCATGTTTATGATAATATTGGGTAAGTAATCTAATGGAGATGTTAGGTCTTGATTTACAGTTATGGTTACAGACTCTCTCCACCTTCCTACACTCGTACTTTGAGGGTAATGTTTTTTGCCAGAAAAGCGAGAAAAAAAACATTAAACAGAGTTAAAGATGAAGTCGATGATGGTATTCGATCGGCCACGATAATCGTGTGGTGAAAATAAAGATTAGAAACATGTAGAATGCTTCTAAAACATTTTTAATTACTTGTGAAGGTGCTTGGTAAGATTGCAGTGTGGCTGTAGTAAAACTTACACGGCTTAGTTTATACTTTTTTTATTTAGATCCCGACCGATCGGCTGATCACACATACTGTATATCGGTATCAGCGTAAACGTTGTCGATATCAGACGATATTAAAACTTTTTAGTTTTTTTTAAGAACAGTGCAGAAAACGATTGTGGTGATTCATGATTATTACATTTCAAATAAAGTTCGCTGTTTCAGTGCACTGGTTAAGGTTAATGGTTAAACTGTAAAATATCTTTGTCACAAGTGTTTGATCACCACACTTGAGGGATCACTGCAAAAACTGTGTGTATATCGGCCAACGTATAGATATCGGAATTTGTCGGGCTCTACTTTTAATCGCCTATACTATCAGTGTATTGTATATTACCAAAATAATTGGACCATTAGCACGTTTTCTATAGTTTTACTGTAAACTTTTAAGAAGCCAGGAGGTGGACAGCAGGGAAATCCATAGATGATGATCTCCTAACAAAGACCAGAAGCACATTTACACCAAGCTGTGACACTTAATGAACATGTTCTCCTCAAAGTCTGACGTAGGGACACATTGTTGAGGCGAAGGCCTATAAGGAAACTTTATTGATTATTTGTCCTCTATCACTTGTGCAACATATGTAATTTGTGACATAGAAGCTATGGCTTGGTCAAAACCATTTGCTGATGGTTTTATGGTTACCTACAGTCTGATTTGCCTTATTTTAATGCAGAAAATGTGAGTGAAGCTTTGTCTTTTGAAGGATACCTCTTCATGAACAGTTTGGAGTAGGCTTAAATGTCAGTATGTGGGCCTTTCAGTGTGAGTTTCCTAAAAAAAGAAGAAGAACATGGACTGGGCCATGATGAACAATGTAAAAATATTGGACTCCTCTCGTCTAAAAGTGGCATCACTTACTTTGAGCAATTTGCAGCGGATCTGTGCAGAGACCATATGGCTGTTACGCAGGTTGCCGACCCTGAACATGAGAGTTAGTTTCCCATCTCGCATAGAAATCGCCGCATGTTCACTGAACATCAATGTCTCGGCCCTTTTCTTGGGCTGAGACATCTTGATGAACATGCAGCCGATCAGAAAGGCATCGACGATCGATCCGAGGATCGACTGGAAAAGAAAGAGAATGATCCCCTCGGGGCATTTGTCTGTGATGTATCTGTAGCCATATCCTATAGTGGCCTCGGTCTCTATGAAGAAGAGAAAGGCTGAGGGAAAGTTATAGACATTGGCCACACATGGAGTGTACTTGTCGTTGTGTGCTTTGTTGAGGTCTCCTCTGATGTACGCGATGAACCACCACATAGAGGCCATGAAGAGCCAAGCGACTGTGTAGGTGAGGATGAAAATAAACAGATTCCAGCGCCATTTCAAATCTACGAGTGTTGTGAATAAGTCTGAGAGGTATCTGCTGGTTTCACCACCCAGGTTCCCATGCTGGACGTTACATCGCCCGTTCTTGTCCACGAACCGCTGCCTCTTCTTCTTTTTCTCCGGGGGAGGCTGATTGAATCCAGACCCGCTAGATGAGGTGGTCACTACCTGATAATCGTCCCCAAATTTCTTTCGAAGTGCAGACATACTACGATGACAGCAGCGAAAGAAAAAACAACAACAAAGGATTCAATGATGGAAAAAAAAAAAAAAAAAAAGTCTGGGTTGTAGTTGCTGCAGTCGTCAGTGCCCGTGCGCAATGTCTCCTGTTTTGGGAAATAAGGCGATAAAAGTGCGCTGTCTTCGTTCCCAGTTAGTCTTGCATCGTCCTCTTTCGCCACACACCACTGTTGCTACACTCTACAGCCATGAAATATCAAGAACGGACGAGTAGTGTACAAACCCCGATGGTAGAAGCCATATGAAACAATAATAAAAAAAAAAAAATACGAGACGCACAGGATAAGGTATCCAAACGCGCCAGTCGCAGTCCGGGTTTCACAGGTTTATCAGTTGCTGCGTCGTGGATTACTCATCGCCCGTGAAGGTTGGGGCTGTATCGACCTGCTCAAAAATGTGCTCACAGAGTAAGTTCTCGTGCGAAAGTTCACAATCCTTCAGCGGCCCGTAAAGCACCAATATCTCTGCGTAATTAGGAGGAATCCAGGAGGAAACGTCTCTGTGCGCACTTGCGGCTGCAGTGTTGGAGTAGATTCGGTTTCCAGTCCTTTCTTTTGCGAGCTGTATACATAGGAGATGAATTGCATCCAAGCATATGACTGTAAAAAATGTCGAGCCGGAGGAAGAAAATCACTGTCCCACTGTCGTCATTTTTGGCTGCGCGCATCGACGCTGATGGCCAGGCTCTTTTCAGGGCACCGTATCCCCCCCACCCTCCTCGCTCAGACAAATGTCGACTGGATTCTCATGGTTCAGCGGTGGAGATCCAACACATTGCTTTTTTTGGCTGGTTAGATCCTTTCTTTCCCTTCGATTTCCCTGCGCGGCTCCTGCGCACTTCCACGTTTCCAGTGATGCACTCACTGTTGCCTAGTGGTACTACAAAGACAGACAATTTGGTGGTGGAGAAGCAGGAGGAGGAGGAGGAGGAGGAGGGAAGAAGAAGACGAGGGTTTGCCTGATTTGACAGTTTTTCTTTTTTTTCTTCTTCTTCTTCAAGAGATCAAATATGTGAAGCTGCAGCCAAGATGTCATGATGACTTTCAGCTAATCACCCTGTACGCCACATTTTAGCTTCTGATAAGAGAGTGAAGAGGCCTCTCTCTCTCTCCAAATCTGTAAATACAAAAAATGGGAACTGAAAATAATAGAAATTAACACCTTTATCTCCACATTTTTTGTGCTTGACAAATATATTTCCCAATTTCCTCCACAGGAAAAGCCCTCCCATCTGTAGTGGACATTTACAAATGCACCATGTTATGTTTGCTGCTTGTTTTTCTGGGTCACCTGTGCTAAGAGCCACGGGTGACCCCACTCCCATCCCACGGGTGACTGCACCCACTTTACTCGGTGAATGCTGCACACAAGAGATCTTAACAGAGTAACAAGTTCTGCAGGAAAAAGCTGCTGACAATCACAGCGAACAGTATTGGATCTCAGGGGGGCCACAGAGCTGTAAACCGGGATGCACATACTCAGAATTCACTCATCATATTACCGAGATCATGGCCACAGAGGAATACACCCACACCATAGTTACCCAGGATTACACGCCATCTCTCAAAACACACATGAGGCAGGCGGAGGAACATACCACCACCTCCCTCTCTCACACATATTTACCTCTCTGCACCCCTTTCTTTCCGCTCCTGATGTACTAACACGCAGGCAAAAAGAACAATTATCACTTAATCAGGAAATCGCAGATGACTGCTGCTTTGAAATCAGCCAGTTTTAGTTGGAGTCATGTTTGGGGATCAGTTCTGATCATTTTCACCCCAGAAAGAGTAAATAAATATCGGTTACACTTTACAATGAGGTGCATAAAATTGTGAGTAGTTACTAAGGAGCGAGTCAGGAATGAATCAGGAATGACTTGATAGTTAATGAATCGTTAATGAATAATTCCTGAATAACTGTGATTCAAATAATGCTACGTTATTAGAAAACGGACTGGGAGATACTATATTAACAAATCATTAGGTAATGATTAGTTCATAAACATCTGTAAATAGACATACTGACAACTTTCTTCTTGAGTTGATTTCCTGATTAACTATGAACAAGTCGCTAATCTAATCATTAGTTACTCTCTTTTAAGTACCTTAAAGAAAAGTGAAACATAATACTGAGTAGTTATCTAATACTCATTAAATACTAATTACTTAATCATTAGTTACTCTTTTTGTGCACCTTCACGTAAACTGAAACAATTTTACACAGCATTACTTAATGATTAATTAATTAGTATTAAATGAGTATATTGGGTAACTACTCAGTATTCAGTTTCACCTTACTTGGAGTTACACATGAAGAGTAACTAATGATTAAGTAATTAGTAATTAATGAGTCATCACTAGCTCGTGACAGTTTATAGTTAATCAGGAACAGCTCATGCAGAATGTGGTCAGTATGTCGATTTACAGATATTTATGAACTAATCATTACCTAATGATTCATTAATGTCATATCCCCCGTCTGTTCTCCAGTAACTTGTCATTATCTACTAAATAGTCCTTCAATCACAGTTATATATAGGAATTACTCATCAACGATTTATTATCTATCAAGTCATTCTCCTCAGTAACTACTCACATTCTTGTGTACCTTATTGTAAAATGTTCCCTAAATATCACTACAAAATAAATGCTCTCCAATTGGCCATCCTTACTTCTGATTCAAGCTTATTACTCATGGACGAGACAGGGTTTTCTTTTCTTTACACTCTTCTGTCATGTCATGCAGCATCTGTTGATCCTTCAAATGTCTACAATAGCTGTTTAAAAACCATTTTTGGATCCATTGTCTGAGCTCACAGGGATCAATATGTCGTCGAGTCAGTCTGGTTCCAGGCGAAATCTACCGCTCCTATTATCCTGTAGCTCCCTGTGGTTTACGCATGATATTCCACGTCCAGTCTGAGCCAAGCGTGCCCTACTGTAGCTTCTAAAAACAGCACCAAGGCCTGACATAACCGTTTCCAAATGAACGATTGCATGGCAGCTCAGTGCAACGTTGATGTGCCTGAGAGTGTTGTCTGCAAGGCTCTCTGATTCAGTCCTCTCGAGGCGGACAGACAGGAAAAGATTTCCCCAACAGTCACCAGGCCATCATAATTGCCAGGTGAACATTAGCCACAGCTTCTTGCAGGACTCTATGCTTTTTATAATGAGTGCAGGGGGACACGGGTCATCCACCATGCATTCTGGCCCTCATTAGGAGGAAAGGGCTATTCACATATTTGCAGAGCAAAAATAAGGCTATTAGCTTGGATGGGTCAACAGCCAGTGAGTGCTAACTATGAGCTGACATTTTTTTAATTGCTGTGTTTCGCAGATATAGTCAAAGTTTTTCCACCACTCTTGTCAAAGTGTCTTTGCTGCACGTTCATTTAGAGAAAGCAATTAACTTCAGGATGCAGTGGGTTGTTTGATGACACAATCTGTCTGCATTACTGTCGAGTGTTCTTGAGTCTCAAAGTAACTTTAAATCAAAGTATTTCTCTATAAGTTTAGATATTCACGCCTAAATACGCTGCAGTCAAAGTTGAAAAACAAAAACATCTTTAAGGTGTTGTTTATCAAGAGTTTGACTGTCAAACTTGCAGCTAATTTGCTTCATCAGGACTGTGTGGATGCGGATTGATTACATTTGATTGACAGCGAACAAACAATCCACCAGCTGTCATCAGATTCTGATTCAAATGATGCTGGTGCACAGTAAGGAGGTGACATTACCGCCCTCTTCAAACCAGCAGAAAGCACATAGAAGAAACAGAAAAAAACACCAACACTGCAGAAAATTGTGTGTTCATGTAGGATCCCATCGCTCATGGTGAGAACTTGATTAGGAAGATATTTTTTTTCAGAGCCTCTAAAGCTAAATGTTGTTATTATTTTACCTTTAAAGGGGTCCTGTATAATAATTTGAAGCAATTTACATGTACCAATCGCTTTATTATTGGCCATATGTAACCTGTATGAAACTTTCTACGTCTCTCTCGGTTGCCTATACAAGCCTGTGGACAATTTGTTTAAGTTGTTTCATGCTGCTGGACTGTCGACTTCTTTGTGAAGGACTCGGGTCGGATTTCCTGCGATTTCCTGGATGTGACTTTATGAATTAGTGCTTTGTCTCAGTGCCTCTCTCTGCTAATGTTAGTTTAGAAATGTCCGCTAACATAAACTAGCGACTGGCTTCCAGCACAACACAGACGTTCACAGAACACCTTTAAACAAAGCTTGAAAATCATTTTGATCATACACTGACTTGTTTAAGAGAGAAAGATGACTGTCTCTCCCACTCTCCTCCCCAAATGCCTGTTATTTCACTGTATAACTTGGGTGAGAAGGTACGATCCCCCCAAGAAGAGTTTAGGGCCTTAAGTCACACACTACCAACGATGTCGGTGAAAGTGGATCATATTTCAGGGAGAAAAAGTTTTCTGGTTTTCCTTCTGATGTCCTCCAGCTGCTCTTGGACTGGATGTGGAGGTACCAAAAGAGTGTTGGCGTTCACAGTGCTGGTTTAGTAGCTTTGGATCACCAGAAGGAAGGCCTTTTTTTAGATCTGGAGCGGGTAATGGTGACGGGGAGCAGCTCTGGAATGGGCATGTGATGCATTTGTCTGACTTTGGCAGAAAATTGTGTGTTCTTGTAGGATCCCATGACCTACGAAGTAAGAAGTTGAATATTTAATATATTACATATAATTTTTGCAACTATTCCCTGTGATTTACAGCGCTTACTGATGGACAGATAGCCTTACTTGTTGCTAACTAACTGCTGCTTTACTAGTTTAGCTCAGTTAGCCATGCAGTTAGCAGACTTGGAGCTCAGAGCACCGGGGGAATGTTGGTGTTTACAGCGCTAGCTCATGAGCAGGCCCGGAGCGGGGAATGCTGATGAGGAGCAGCGCCAGAATGGCACCAGTACTGGAGCTGGCCAGGCGGGAAATGAAACGAGGCTCAGAAGCCTCTAGGGACATTATGACAGAGGCAAAGAGACCCAAGAGGAGGTTGATAGAGGAAGCATAGAAGAAGAAAGAGAGAGTGACCCACCAGGTGGCAGGAGACGAGTAAATCTCGGGCTGGCTTTAAGTTGTTGGCAAGAGCTTCGTAAATTAAAAGCCGGCAAGACAGACTCCAAGCTGGCCCTCTTGCTGTTGGATTAAATGTAATATTAGCGACAGTGGTGCTTAAGTGAACTGCAATCCGAAACTGTAGGGGCAGAAATATTGGCAAAAATACCAATTTTTCTTTCTTTAAACGAGCAGCAGAAAACAGTATGTAACAAGCCTGATTCAAATAAGACTCCATTTCCATGTGGATTAATTTCAGGATCAGTAACAATCACTGCGACAATTACACATTATAGCATGTGGTGTAAAGAGAATGTCTCTAGAATGATCAGCCATAAGGGAGTCTGTAGAAAAACCGTATTTGAACCATCATTCAAACATTCCCAACCCCACAGAAACACTCTTTTAATTCTGCTCAACACACAGGCTTTGTCACTGACAGCTTAATACAAGAAAGAGGTTAAGGTCCGGGCTTGTTCTTGTCACACACCAGGAGGCAGCTGATGTGTAACACTGTGAAACACTAAACTGGAATATGCAGATGAGTTCTTATCTAATAACGGCTGCTTTTGGAAAAGCTGCACATTTTATGAAGAGGTTATTTTGGCATTGTCTCCAGAAAACCACCTTTTTCACAATGAAAAAACATCTTACAGCTCCATCATTGATCAGCGGGCTGTAAATGGTTCTCACATAAGTGCATGTCAAACTGCCGTTAGCCAATGATCAGAAATACTTTGCTGATCTTCTGTAACCCATTTCACAAAAATAGCCCAGGCAAAACCTGATGGGCGGGTGGGGATGGAATTGATTTATTAATCTAATCAGACCAATGTAGGACACGAGATGCATTTGTCCTCCTCTCCGAATCAGCCAGGATAGCACTTGAGGTCATTCTCCGAGAAGATCAGCCAATCACTTCAGACAATCTTCTCTAAATTTCCATCTTCCTTTATAATCTCTACAATCAGAGAGAGAGCAGGGACAAGCGCCTCAGCTTTGATGCTGACTTTGATGGATTTGTTCTTCTATTCACCCAACATCAAATTTACGACTTCCTCACTAAAAAACTCTCTTTAATCTTATTTTGCTGCCACAGTATTGATTTTCCAATTTCAAACAAACAATCCTCTCTGCATGAAAGACATGACTTTCTCCCATCTCCCGACGATTAGGTTTTAACATGATCTGAGGCATGCTCGCTGGATGCTGGAGCTCTAACAGGCTCCCCTTCATGCTTGGCATGTAATGTGAAACCATGTGGTGGATGAGCAGCATCTCTAAACCAGTGAATCCACGGGGGTACAGCAACTGGGTCAAAATATGGAGCCTCCAAGGGACATATGAGATTGTCAGCATCTTGTGGTAATCAAAGGACATTACAGCTGTTTATGAGCGACTGTGAAAGAAACAGCAGCATTTAACCACAAAGTGAACCCTCAATGGAGGCAAAATAATCAGATGAAGAAGCATTATAGACACAATCCTGAATAGATGCACTTTCAAAGCAAATGGAAATATTGTTCTGGTGTAGCCTGTTGGTTTTTCTTCCCCCCGCTGAAGCCAGACCTTATTAGTTGTCGTTGTGGTCAAAAATAGCAACCGAACAGGAGTGTGTTGTGGAGCAGCTCCTGGAGATTGATGATTGATTACTATACAATTACTGTTGAAAGCAGCAGGGCCCCTCCTACTAATCACTGCTTTCGTCGCTAAAAGGAGATTATCACATAGGAGAAGCTTGTTAGAGCCACTTCCTCCCTGCAAATCAATAAAAATTACTCAAGAGATTGCAAGCATACATCAGAAATGTCTCGGTTGAATCCCTAGGCTGCCTCGGCACAAATGAAGACAGGTACTGTACATTATTCTGTGTTTGTGCGTGTGGGGGTGTGCGCCTCCTGTGGCAATAGATCTGACCCCCACTGAGATACTGGCCTCAAACCATGTCTAATTAAAGCTGCTTTTCAATGCAGGCGCTCTGGAACTTCAGGTCCCCTCAACAATTAAGTGCAGGATTTCTCCTCTGGTCTCAAGTGAGACGAAAAGGCACATCCAGGGGGTTGATTATCTCCCCCTCTCTCCCCGACTCTGCCACTACCCATTATTGGATTCACTTAGTTGATGGAACCCTATATATCGAGCAGGAAGAGGCCGGCATACAATCAAGCACACGGGAGACACGTGGAAAAATAGGACAGAAAATGTATAGCATCGTATTTTTAAGTCGAGGCACGAAAGCATTAAGAGCTTCTTGTCACAATTGGTCAAATGGAAACAGGTTAGAGAGAGAATCACATAACCAGAAGGTAAGAGGTTCAATTCCTGCCGCTGTGTCCTTGAGAAATGGCCTGGATAATAGCATCGGTGGAGAAGGTAAGTGGGAGCTTTGGTTCGAGAGCAATGAAAAACAAGAAAAAAGGAGACCTTCAGTGTTTTCAGCTTGCCTGGGTTTATATACTTGTATGTAAAACAGATTAAACGTTACATTAAAATATTACTGCTTATAAACTTGTTTTTTAATCATTTATAGATAGAAAAAACAAATAAAATCAAACTTCATTGATGTACTTCAATGCAGCATTGCTATCTTTTATTATTAAGCCTTGCGAGGCCGTAAACATAGTTTTTTTTTATTCTTTGACGTGCAAGATGCAACACAACGGCATGTGGCTGCTAGCTTTTTTCAATCTGGTTAGGTTTAGGAAAACATGGTTTGAGTTAAAATCCACCCATTCACAATTTGATAAACAAGCTTCTTCCATGTGTAGATTTTTCCAATTTCTTTCCCTTAATGGCTAAGCTATGACTGTCATGGTCCTGTCACTTAACTTTCTAGCTTTTGTAGTGTATTTTGACCCTTTTTCCAGTGTTTTGTTTCCCTCCTGTTTTCTTTCCCTCCACACCTGTCTTGTATTTGTTTAATAAGCCCAGCCATGTTACCTGAGTTCTTCCCCTATCTGCTTTCCCTTCACACCTGCTCTTCACCTCCCTCATTAGCGCTTCCCTCTTCCAGTGTTTTTCCAGCTTTTTCCAACCTATCAGTACCTTCCCTGTGTCCAGTGTTTTTCCTGTTCATTACCCTCACCTGTGTTTCTCTGCCTCACTCCACCTGCACCGCATCATTTAGTTTGGATTTAAGTCCAGTCTTTTGTTCAGTCATCGTCGAGTGATTTGCTTAGTTTCCATTATCCTGCCGTTCCTGTTTCCCTGATGTTACTCCGTGTTTGCCTGTTCTTTGTATTGCTGTTATCAAGATTAAAACCTCATCCATTGTGCTTCCTGGCTGCCAACAAAAAAACACGATTGGTCAGTTTCAGCACCAACACGGCATCAGATCTTGCTGGGTTTTAGAGCCACGTAGCCCTGGTCCACAGGCACACCACGCTGTTTTGCAATGTGCTTTTCCAAGCTGTCTTTCTGTGCCATGTATTGATAAATCCAAGACGCTGTCCATGGTGCTGAAGTAGCAGATGGATTTGTAAGTGTGCCTTTTTCTTTCAGTCCCGCCCCTTTTGTCAGTTTCCTCTTGGATCTACAATATTCTCTAATATACATAAATATCTAATTTACATATCTAATAAGACGGACCACTTGTAGTCTGTCTTGTTAGGAGGGTGCTCCCTTTGGTTCCCATTCAATGAGTCATTGAAAAAATTACAGACGTGAAGAAATCAGAAGATTGTCATTGCAAAACACATCATGGATGCCCCTAGGCTACTGTTGCTTCTAAATGACAGACACTTACACAAATTAGTCAGCCAAAATCACAGTAATTGTCTTGTGTTCATTGCAACATGGCTGTTTGCCCAGCCTGCAGCGTTCCACTGTACCAATGACCTCTGAGCTAGCTTTGTCACTTTCACACCCCAATGCTGCTTTTAAATAATTTGACTGAACACTTGGCACGGAAAATGTAATTATCATCATCAGCTGCTTCGGATTTGTCTTCATTTTCTGAATTTCTGTTCCCAGAACTCTCCAGTATCACAGACAGCGTTGCTCTGCTGCAGTGAACACGACACACGCATGCTGCGCCGTCATGTTACTTTCAGTGGAGGAAAGTAACTAACAAGGATTAAAGGAAGGAAAATTTGTGAGCATGAAAAGTTGTCCAGGAGGAACTGAGCACAATGTAGTGAATTCAGTTTTATTGTGAATTTAAAACTGCTCTAAGCCTGAAATCAGGTCGTGCCCTAAACTAAGTAAATATACACAAGTACTGTTTTTAAAGGGTAAATCCACCAATTGTAAACAATTTTACATTAAAGTGTGTTTACAGGTCTTGGGGAGCACTACTGCATATGTGAAAAAAACTAGTATAAAGCCTTTTGTGACTCCAGAGGAAACTGCATGTAATCTGATAAACTGGCTAAATTGCATTGTGGGTAATGTAGGTGCCAGGTTTTGAAAAGGAAAAAAATGTGACATAATATCTCTGGTTTTGTTTAGATTGTGATCATTTGTTTTTACACTGTTTATAATGAGTCCAACAGTGTTATAGAGTGAAATGCTAAACCAGTGGACTGCTTTTTTAAACCTGGAGCCTACATTACCCACAATGCAACGTCGCCAACAAAACATTTACAAAATCGCAAGATTTTTTTTAAATTTAAAATCTTCAAATCTTGAAGAAATTACAAACATATTTAACATAAAAACTAGAACAATATAAACCTAGGTCAATAACTCAGTAACTTCAACAATGCATGTAAGTGGGACTGACAGGGTGGGGCCCTCTTACAGTGATGTCAAATCGTCCATCGCTTATTTCTGAGGGAGAAGGGTTTTCAGTCACTGTGGATGCCACATTTTGAGACATTTCTCTGGGGTAAAGTTGCTGCTTCTTCCTGATCTTCCCACTCTCCTAGAAGTTATTTATTATAGTTGTTACAAAATGTGCCAATAAGAGTGCCCGTCAGGGCTCCCTCTTCCCCAATTATTTTATGGGACCCCAAACATTTTCCAGGCTGCCTCTCCTGATGGTGAATTCTTTACATTGTTGTACTGGTGCTTTAACCTCAGGTTTTGAGTCCTTCTTCACATCTGGTTGCTGTGTTGTAAAGCAACACAAAGAAACTTATATAACCTTTTATATGCATTGATTTATAGTATCAGCAACACAGAATGAAGCCAAACAGGAAAATAACCTTCCTTCGTTCGTCAGGTTTCTAAGGAGCCTGTGAACGTTTACAACAGAAACACAAGAAAAATGTTCGAACAAAGAGCTGTAGGATGAACTTCAGGGCTTAACTGAATAAAATGAGGGAATTATACAGCATGTTATATGGTCCTTGGTCTCTGAAGAACCAAGGTGTGCATTTAAGACACAGTTATACAACTCCTGAGCTTAGATGAGCTCATGCTTTATATAGTCGAGAACTGTACAGCCTCCATGGTGTGAAGCTCTGATCATGTACTACCTTCGAGAGCCACAGGGAGCCACAGATAAGGCCTCCATTAGAGCTGTTATTTTAAAGCATCTCACCCATTAATGGACTCCCCTGGCCCCGCCACAGACCCACTATCTTATCCTCCCAGGCCCAGTTAACCAGCCTGGGTTTTGCTTACAACAGGTGTGAGACTGTCTAAAACCACAGTCAGCGTCCCTGCTGAGAGTGTGGTGAGGCACCGATGTGTTGTCAGCGCCACAACAACAACTATTAATACCTCTGCAGTGGCAAGCTCGGAAAGGTTTGCAAATATTTATTAAGAAGAGAAACGAAGTGAGGGAAATGAAAATATACGGTATATATACAGAAACACTGAGTTATTAAAAAGGGAATTCTTTTTTCTGTGTCTTGGAGAATGTTAACAGCTTTTCTGCATTTATTAATATGTGCCATGAACAAAATAACTTTTAACGCAATATCGCAATTTTTCACTTTTTCTACAGAGATGTGACTTCAAATGATTCTGTAAACATTTATTACACATTTACATTACATACATTTTGGGAAATACACTTCTT